>NW_017670616.1:538513-540966 GCF_001879085.1 Nicotiana attenuata
ATAACTTTTATTGATGATAGTACTCGATATTGCTATGTTTACTTACTTAATAGTAAAGATGAAGCAATAGACGCATTCAAGCAATACAAAAATGAAGTTGAAACGCAACTTAATAAGAAAATCAAAATGATAAGAAGTGATAGGGGTGGTGAATATGAATCTCCTTTTGAACAAATATGTTTAGAATATGGAATTATTCATCAAACAACGGCCCCTTACACGCCCCAATCCAATGGGATTGCAGAAAGAAAGAATCGTTCATTAAAGGAGATGATGAACGCATTATTGATAAGTTCTGATTTGCCACAGAACTTGTGGGGGGGAAGCCGTTCTTACGGCTAGCCGAATACCAAATCGAGTACCCCAAAGCAAAACACAATCCATTCCATATGAAAAATGGAAATGAAGGAAGTCCAACTTGAATTATTTTAAAGTGTGGGGATGTTTGGCAAAAGTGCAAGTTCCTAAATCCAAAAGGGTAAAAATAGGACCGAAAACCGTTGATTATGTTTTCATAGGATATGCGACTAATAGTAAAGCATATCGATTTCTGGTTCATAAATCAGAAAATCCCGACATTCATAATAATACGGTTATAGAATCAGATAATGCTGAGTTCTTTGAAAATATATATCCGTATAAAAAGGAATGTGAGTCGATTGGTGAAGGATCTAAACGACCTCGAGAAGAAACAAAAGAAAGTACACTTAATCAGGAGGATCCAAGACGTAGTAAGTGTCAAAGAACTTCTACTTCTTTTGGACCAGATTTTGTGACTTTCTTATTGGAAAATGAGCCTCAAACATTTAAAGAAGCTATGTCTTCTTCGGAGTCATTGTTATGGAAAGAGGCAGTCAATAGTGAAATAGAATCCATACTGAACAACCATACATGGAAATTGGTTGATCTTCCTCCTGAAAATAAACCGTTGGGTTCTAAATGGATCTTTAAGAGGAAAATGGAAGATGATGGCACTATTGACAAGTAAAGGCAAGACTTGTGGTCAAAGGGTATAGACAACGAGAAGGTCTTGACTATTTTGATACATACTCTCCAGTTACAAGAATTACGTCCATACGAACGTTAGTAGCGTTAGCTGCAGTTTATGATCTTGAAATTCATCAAATGGATGTTAAGACGGCCTTCTTAAATGGAGAGTTTGGAGGAAGAAATCTACATGGAACAACCTGAAGGGTTTGTGGTTCCAGATAAAGAAAAGAAGGTCTGTAGACTTGTTAAGTCCCTTTACGGATTAAAACAAGCACCCAAACAATGGCATGCTAAATTTGACCAAACAATGTTGTCAAATGGATTTAAGATAAATGAATGTGATAAATGTGTGTACATTAAAAATGTTCCAAATCACATAGTCATTGTTTGCTTATATATGGATGATATGCTCATAATGAGTAATGACATTGCCAACATAAATGCTACTAAGCGTATGCTAACTAGCAAGTTTGATGAAAGACTTGGGAGTTGCTGATTTAATTCTGGGAATTAAGATCCATAAGACTTCTCAAGGTCTAGCATGGTCACAATCTCATTATATTAAGACAGTACTTGAAAAATTCAAGCACTTGGGCTTTAAAGTTGCAAAGACTCCAATTGATGTGAATATTGCATTAGCAAAGAACAAAGGCCAGAGCATATCACAATTGGATTATGCTCGTGTGTTGGGTTGCTTAATGTACATCATGAATTGTACACAACCAGATATAGCTTGTGCTATAAGTAAATTGAGTCGATATACGAGCAATCCAGGCCAATCTCATTGGATGGCCATGAAACGAGTTTTGGGGTATTTAGTACATACCCAGGACTTTGCTTTACACTACAATAAATATCCTGCGGTCATTGAGGGATACTGTGATGCAAATTGGATCACCGAATCAACTGATTCCAAGTCCACAAGTGGATATGTATTCACTATTGGTGGAGGAGCGGTATCTTGGAAGTCATCCAAACAAACTTGTATTGCCCGCTCTACAATGGAGGCTGAGTTCATAGCCTTGGATAAAGCCGGTGAAGAAGCTGAATGGCTCCGAAATTTCTTGGAAGATATTCCATTTTGGCCCAAACCGTTGGCACCAATATGCATACATTGTGATAGTCAAGCGGCAATTGGAAGGGCTGGGAGCGTTATGTATAACGGTAAGTCTCGCCATATACGACGAAGACATAAAACCGTTAGACAATTACTCTCTAGAGGAATTATCACGATTGACTATGTAAAGTCAAGTGATAATGTGTCGGATCCACTTACAAAAGGCCTAACTAGAGAGGTAGTTGAGAAGTCATCAAAGGGAATGGGACTGTGGCCGAGAACAAGTCATAGTGGCGGTAACTCTACCTAGAAGACTGGAGATCCCAAGATCTAGGTTCAAGGAGATCAAACAAAGTCATTTATGACGGTTCAACATTGTCAACTAAACTTTTGGTCCATTCTCGTG
>NW_017670617.1:0-71090 GCF_001879085.1 Nicotiana attenuata
TTCCCCTCTACCCCGCCGCCCCTTGAATCCCCCTTCCTCTCCCATTCTCTCCTGCAAACCTTAGTCACCGCCACCAAAACTAACCCTAATCCCTTCGATTCTTGCCATAATCCATGGCTTCTCAGGCCATGAAAACCTCATACTGACCCCCCCATTGCTCCTATATGCCTGGTACACGAAGGTTTGAGGCTAGACCTCAAAGGTCTCCACTCAGATCTCCGTCGATTTGACATTTCCGGCCATCTCCGGCCTGGCTCCGGCATATCTTACCCTCTTGAGCCTGTGTCCAGCCTTATCCGACTTACATCAGACCTTTTCCAAGCCTTTCTGATTCTAGGGTTCACCTGAAACCCTAGCTGTTCGAGGTTTCTCTCCGATTCTCCTCAGATCTGTGTGTATTCATGCTCTATTTTGAGTTCTTGAAGGATTTCCCTAGCTTTTCTTTTAATTTTTTTTATTTTACTTTCAAAGTCACTTCTTTCTTATTTAGGGTTTCTGAAAAATGCTTAAGTGTTTTTCCGACTTTTCTTTTCCTTTTCTTTGTGTATGTTTGTCTCTACTATGTGCTTATGTTCTTTTTTTTACACATGTTCTTCTACTATGTTTTCTATATTTTGTTCTTCCTTCTACCATGTTTCTATGCTATGTTTTCACATGCTTTCCCACTATGTTCTGCAATTTGCCTTCCACTATGATCTCGCCTACTGTATATTCCTACCGTGTTCATTAAGTGTTCTTATTATTTTTTTTACCTTTTAAGTTTCCTCTAGAATACCTGCTTAAACATGTTTTCCTCTACTGTTTCTTTTGCTCTCATTATGTTTCGAATTAAGCTCCTTACTCTGTTTACTTTGAACATTCTACTGTATTTGCTTGTTCCCTCATTTTTGTCTTCTTTGCATCTGATTCAAGTCAAAACCCTAGGATTTTGGGGTTTTTGGCGAGTTTGGTCTTGTGTGTTTAGACCAGGGCTCTGTTTGAACCTTAGACTCTCTCAAACTCACTTTGGATCCACATATTGAATTAGAACCCTTTTGTGTATGACTCTGAACTCTTCTATACTAGACTTTTTCTGGATAGCATGAGAGTTCTTTCAATGTTTAAACATGTCTGCATGTTTTTGTATGTGATTAACCTTTCTTCAAAAGGCTTTCCAACTTGTGATTGAATCAGAATCCTTTTTTTGGGGTTAATTGATTGTTACTGATTCTTTTTAATTAAGAGCCTCTCTTTACCTTTTTTCTTACTTGGTTCATTCATACAAAATTTTCGACTCATGATTGCTTGGCTGTCAATTGATTTCCTTTCCTTAATTTGCACAACCGCGTACTGTCAAAACCCTTTCCTTAAATAACTATTATGTATTTACCTTTCTTGCACTACTTTGAAAAGTGTTTAATTAACCTCTATCCTTATTTACTTTACCCGTTTGAAATCGGAATCCCTTAATTAAAGGGAAACCTTGTGTGATTGATTTTCAAACTATTTTCTTACCTATTTCTACTTCTTTTTTGCACTATAAATACATGACTCTTTAACATAGAGACGAGGGAATAATCCTCCACACACGATTAAGCACACAAAAGTCATAACTCTCTTCTAAACTTATATTCTGGCTTTTTGACAGCGCTTTGGCTTTCATAAGGCTACCGTTTCTCCTTACTTACTTCTTTGAACTAGTATGTCCTAAAATTAATTTTAGTATCTTTCTAATGTGTTTGTTTACAGTCCCTATATCCATGCCTGCTTTCAATCCTCTACAAAGTTAATTTTGAAGTACCTACATGTTTTTGCTTGCTCTTTCTTTGCTTCTTGCTGCTAGTATGAACAATTACTCCCACACCCTATTCCCCTACGCGTGCTGAGTTAAGGTATGGCCTGGCAGCATCCCAATTGCTGTCCAGAGCTGAACCTGACCTTCAATAAGGTCTTAACTCCCCAATTCTAAGGCTGGTCAGGGGTGTGCCAGCATCCCAATTGCTGGGCATGGCCACCAGCCTGCCATGGCTTCCCCCCCTAATTCCCTTCAATTGCACTTACACTCACTCCTAGTCTCTAATTTCTGCCCCCCTCCTATGAGCCTTGCCTTGGGACCTTGAGTTCCCTCTGAACTTGGACATTTGAGGGCTGGCCCTTCCACACTGCACTATAATCTGATTTCTGCAATGATATTTGGGGTGTAAGTATTGCCTGGAACTCTTGAAGTTCCTTGGAACTTTGACACATCCCAAATAAGAGAAATGCTCCGGAAAATCCAACCCTGGAAGTTGGTTTATCTCATATTATTAGACTTTGAGTCTGGATTAGGCTACTTAGATGTAGATGTAATCACTGATGTAATTTTTATTCTTCCCTCTGATTCATTTGGTCTGTAATAAATTTTGTAATAACTATTGGGGTGTATAGTGAAAGGGATGGGACTGAATGCATGCAAAGGGGTAGATACCATGTTTTAGGATATTTACTTTCAAAAATTCAGCATCTCATGTAGATACCATGTTTTAGGGATATTTTCTTTCAAAAATTCAGCATCTCATGTAGATACCATATTTTAGGGATATTTACTTTCAGAATTCAGCATCTCATATAGATGGTATGTTTGTAGAACTTACTACTTTCAAACCTCTGCATCTCACATAGATACCATGCTCATAGGTTTTCTGCTACCATGCCCATAAATCGTTGCTGAAACTCTGCATATCATATACATAATATGCCTATAGGACTTCCTGCATTTTGCATATGCATCTGTCACTAGGCAAATCTGCTCATAGGATTTAAAATAACCAATTGCATATAGATGACCTGCCCATAGGATCTCTGCATGACAATAACAGCGATAAAATCAGTAACGCCTAGAAAGCATGCCTATAGGAGCTATCAACTAATTCTGAATCGCCCACTCACTCCTAAGTCTAAAATCAGTGGTAGTTTGTTTAAACACTCGCAAAGCGTACAACCGACAATTTTTTTTGCAATCAGTTTATTCCTCCGTCCCTGAATTAATAGATATCATGCCTATAGGTCATGTTTAACACATAGGCAAAAGGTTAGGTAATTAATCAACTATGTCAGTCTTCGACAACTACATCTAGGCAGCACTAATTCGGACTCCCTATTTGGGAAATATGTGGTAAATCAACCTATCCTACGCTTTAATTTAATTCAGACCAAATCAAGTATGTGTAAGACATGCTAAACGATTTGTTTCTTAAAATGAGGAGGCCTGTTTGAGCCCTTAATTGCTATTTGTTCCCCTTTTATTGCATTATGTGTTTTGACTGTCGCCGTAGATTTTTATCCTTTTAAACTCTGAAAAGCCAAGCTCCCTCCCCTTTAGGATTAATAGTCCCAAATGCCTCCGGGACTGATAGGTGGGACGGGTAATAGCATGCAGTAGGAAACGATACCATTCCGCGCTTAACACCTTAACGGGGTGGGAAGGGTAGACATGGAGATGATGATCACGCGATAACACCATGCGTACGATTAGCTACCGGTGTTGTGTGGATGATCCATGTGTTTTACAAACCTAGGACCCCTTTCCTTTATATAACTTTGTTATTATCAATAAAACTCTGTCTTTCGTTTCAGTCACCAAATTCTTCCTCAACTTCCTGCACTATTCTTTTAAAATTTATGTTCACTCACTTCTTTGCTTAATTTTCTACACTTGGACATTCCTTTAAACAAATTGTGAGACCACCTAGATCTTAATGTCAAACATGCTTGTCAACCATTATACATACCTACTTGCAATCTTTATGTGGAATTATTTGTATGCTCGTTTGTATTTAAAGTCAAAACATAGCATGGTCGGGAACCACACTAGTGGATCTTGAGGGGTGCCTAACACCTTCCCCTCGAGATAATTTCTAGCCCTTACCCGAACTCTGGTTTTTAGACTCAAAACTCGTGGTGTCCTAATGCACTTAATCATTAGGTGGCGACTCTTCAAATTCAAAAATCCAATTCCCAAACGGGAATAGAGTTGTCTTCCCAAATGTCGTAAACCCGATTTCGCGAGAAAAAGGGGGCGTCGACAGCATGGTGACTCTGCTGGGGATTCTTTAGGCTTTTACCACTTCATGTTATATGTGACTTTATTGTTTTCTTGTATTTCTTTGTTTAATGTTTTTATTCGAAACTGACTTGGCTTTTTTGTTTCTTTTTCTTTCTTTAACGCTTTCATTTACTGTTTTCCTTCAATACCGTTGCAATTTTCGATCAATTATTGTAATCATTATGAACGTGAAAATACGTGACAATTTGTTTCATTTTTTGTAATTGCATCTTCAACATCATATTCCACTCGTGCCAAACAAATACCATAGCAACGCTTATAATGAGTTGTTGCGCTCTTCCGATATTATTACCTCCCTAAATTTGGCAAAGGCGTATTTGCCGTAAAACCAGTCGATCAGCGGTGCAGTCGAGGGTTCCGTGCCTTTCCCTCTTGAGTTGTCCGCTCAAGGGTACCGGTATAATACCCCATAGAAACCTTATTCTATTTAACTGTGCATGTATCACTGTCAAACCTAGTAGAGTCAGTTATGCTGTCCACATAATGACTCTTTAAGATAGCCTTGTCCAAAGTCCACTGGGTTTCCTTGGAACCGAAACGGACAACACCATATTCTTTTAATTTATTTGGAGAACTAAATGTCATTCTGCTAATTATTGGTTTAAATAGTCAAGTCTGGTGGGGTAAGGGTCTAACACTTTGTTTTGCAGAAAATGAGGCACGAAATCCCCAGATTCGGCATGGTAACCAACATTCACCCAAGGTTGTTAAGTTGGTGGGAAGACCTTCATTCCAGTGACGAGAATCTCGTCCGCAAATATTTGGGGAACTTACCCTCTTTTTTGGAAATCCAGCCCGACAACAAAATCATAGAGGCTGCGACCTTATTCTGGGACAGTGATAGATCGGTATTTCGATTTGGGGACCTGGAAATGACCCCATTGCTCGAAGAAATAGGAGGGTTAGCTGGTATCCCTTGGGAGACTCCGGGTTTGCTTATGCCAGAAAACCGCAAGGGTAGGGGTTTCCTCAAGATGATGGGACTCAAGAAAAACCCAGACTTGACCTGTTTGATGGATTCTTATATCCCTTTTGACTATATGTACGAGAGGTATGGCCATAGCAAATCCTACCGCACCTATCCAGACGAATTCACCCTCACATCATCGGGGCATATCCACAGGAGGGTCTTCGTCTTTATGTTCTGCTTTTTGGGAATGATAGTGTTTCCTATGAAGAAGGCGAGGATCCATACCAGACTAGCCATGGTCACCAAGACATTAATGGAAGGGATTGGAGGGCAGCCTTTCAGCATAGTGCCCATGATTGTTGCTGAGATCTACCGAGCCTTGGAGAACTGTCGACGAGGGGCCAGTCACTTCGAGGGTTGCAACTTACTACTCCAACTCTGGCTTATAGAACATCTTCAAAGGGGTCAATACCGTCAAGAGCTTCCACGAAGGCCGTGGAACGATCATATAGCCTTTCACCATCCCAAGGGAATGAACTATATGCCCAACATGTTTGCTCAGCCGGGAGACGCTCGAGGATGGGTAGAGTTGTTTGATAATTTAAAGAAGACAAGGTGCAGTGGATGTTCGAATGGTTCCCCACTGGAGAGTTCATCATCCGCTCTCGGGACGCTCCATTCCTTATACTCATTGGTCCGAGGGGAACTTATCCCTATGTCCCTCTCCGACTCATGAGGCGGGCGAGGAGGAAGCAGGTCATACCAAAGGTCGAAAAGATGAGTCATTTCAGGGCCGATTTCCAAGACGACGATAGCCCATGCAAATGTCAAGCTCAACACATGTGGAATAGCAAGAACATCCTGGAAAAGGATTCCATAGAGCCTGACAGATACCATGCCGGTTACACCCCGTACTATCCAGGTTGGCTAGAAGAAGATCATGCTGGGTTAGGACAGCCCGGGTCTGTTCGAGGTCACAGGGCCATCGACGAGAGTGCTGAAAAACTGGTTAAGTACAACCAACTACACAAGAGGATCAGGGAGTGCGAGAGTGAACGTCAGGAAATTCAATAGGCAAATCAAAAGTTAATCAAGGAATGGAAGGATATGGCTGTCAGCGCCAACAAGCAACTAGGGTATTTGGAGCGAAGGTTTGGTAGAGCTGGAAGGGTAAATTCGATTCAGAGGATCGAGAATTGGCAAAATGCTGAGGGAAATGAAGGAGGACATTTGGCTAGGGCTTATCTGCTGCTAGGACTGCGTAAGCTAGTGAAGCTGTTTGATGGAGCTGAAGATGCCGAGTCTGGGGAAGGTCCTTCTGGGACCAAGTAGTTTGGAGTATCTTTTCTTTTTGCTTTAAAATGTAATAAGGCCAATGGCCATTAGTGACACTTTTTATGCAATTTTAGTGTCGTTTTGGGATTCGTCTTATTTTTATCAATAAAATAAGGCATTTAGCATTATAAGTTCTCCAAATCAACTTGTCGCTAGGCCTACCTCAGGCACAACGAGGCACCCAATTTAGGACACGATTTATATTCTTGCACTATGTGTTTAAATATTGCAATATTTTTTCTCAGAATCCGTACTAACTTATTACCTTTTTGTTTTTACTTTTGTTTTATTCCCCTCCCCAAAAGGTTAGTTCGTGCACTCTGGCATCATCATCCTACTCCACAAGATCTAAAGGCCCTCCACCTCCTCCTTCTCTAAGTCCTATCAGAAACAAGAGCAAAGCAAAAATGGAAGACTTGAACAACGTCAGGAAGGAGAACTCAGTTGAAAGGGTAGAGGTTCCTCAGGGTATGCAGGTGTCCAAGGAAAGTGCCGCCAAGCTCGAACAGAAGTTACTGAAATTTCAAGAAGAACTAGACCATGTTCGGAACTTGGCAATCTTGTCATTCTCCCTCACTACCCCATACGTCAACTTTCCCAAAGCTCAAGATCCTATACCTCCACTGAACATCTCGAAGCCACAGAAGCAACCTGTTACCCATCAAAATTCCAACACATGTCACAACGCCCAGCTCCTCATTCCTGAACCACCAAATGATCATCCTCACCACACACCGATCTATGTGGAAACCATGCCACAATACACTAAACCCATTTCAAACACACCAGAGTCTAATGACAAAGACTCCCTCATCAAGAACCTGGCCGATGAGCTCAAGAAACTGACTAGCTGAGTCTAGGGCGTTGAAGGAAACAAAGGTATTGAGGGGTTGAATTATGAGGACCTTTGCATTCAGCCAGACGTCAAACTTCCCGAGGGGTACAAACCTCCTAAGTTCGAGATGTTTGATGGCTCAGGGATCCTAGAGTCCATTTGAGGATGTACTGTGATAAGCTGGTCGGCGTTGGAAGGGATGAAAAGATTCGCATGAAGCTCTTCATGAGAAGTTTGAAAGGTGATGGTTTGTCTTGGTACATTAGCCAAGATCCCAAGAAGTGGACAAGCTGGGTAGGAATGGCGTCCGATTTGATGGACAGGTTCAGATTCAATACGAAGAATGCGCCAGATGTCTTTTATATCCAGAATTTGAAGAAGAAACCTACAGAGACATTCCGCGAGTATGCTACTCATTGGAGATTAGAGGCTGCTAAGGTCAGGCCGGCCTTGGAGGAAGAACAGATGAACAGGTTTTTCGTCCGAGCTCAAGACCCCCAGTATTATGAGAGGTTGATGATGATAGAGGGCCAGAAATTTTCCGACATCATCAAGCTAGGAGAAAGGATTGAGGAAGGCATTAAAAACGGTATGGTCACTAATTTCGAGGCATTGCAGGCTACCAACAAAGCCCTACAATCTGGTGGCACGTCCAAGAAAAAGGATGTGAGTGTCGTGATGGTTGCACAGAGAACCAAGTCCCCAGTAAAATACCAAGCTTACCTAGTACCTCCTCTGACATATCAACCTATCCCTAATTACCAAGCACCTCCGCCCTCTTACCAAATTCCTCCACCTACTTACCAATCATCTCCATCCCCCACATATCAACCTACCTCACCAAGATATTCCCAACCGCACCCGTCTACCAAGCCTATAATGCTCAGCCCTCTCACTATCAATCACCTCCCACCCGCCAAAACTTCCCTAGACCACGTCCTAACTTCAACGTAGACCCCCCATGCAATACACCGCCATCGCCGAACCAATCGACCAACTATATGAAAGACTTAAAGCAGCCGGTTACGTAACCCCAATCCCTGCCATAACTCCAGAAAATCCTTCACAACGGGACAATCCAAACAAAACCTGTGCATACCATTCCGGCATGAAAGGGCATACTATTGATGAGTGCCGATCTCTGAAGGATAAAATTCAAGCTTTATTTTACAACAAGATCATCGTGGCAAAGGAGCCTGCTCCTAATGTTCGCAACAATCCCTTGCCTGATCATAAGGGTGGAGGTGTGCATATGATCGAGGTAGAAGATGATTGGGACCCCAAAGGGTCAATTGGATTGATTGCCGAAGGTGGCGAGCCCAAGAAACAAGCTGTCACACTGAATCCAATCGTAGTCCAGATCCAGCCCTCTGGGGATGCTGAAGAAAACATGTCCATGCCTCTCGAGTTTGAAACACCGTCATCCACAAAGACCGCAGAACCAATTGAGGTGGAGTTTGGGTCTCCAAAGGCACCTGTACCATTTGAAGTTGTTGTATTACCTTCCAAAACGAGGGTGCCCATTCCTGCAGCAATGTCAGCCATAACGCCATTCCATACACAGGCCATTCCTTGGGATTACACCGCCAAGGCAAGAAGGAAGGGAAATACTAGGTATGGAGAAGCAGTTGCAGCACAAGGTATGACCAAAACTGGAAGGATATATACTCCGGAGCACTTAGTTGAATCAAGTAAGCAGGCCTCTGGACGGCCTATTGATACTGGGCCCGATGATCTCTAGAGGAAGATACAAGCCAAAGAATACTCAGTTGTCGATCAGTTAAATAAAACACCAGCGCAGATCTTCATTTTAGCTCTGTTGCAAAGCTCCGAGACACATAAGAACGCCCTGATGAAGATACTGAGCGAGGCGTATGTACCCAGTAGCATAACTGGAGGAGAGATGGAAAACATGATCGGGAAGATGTTGGAGAGTCATAAAATCACTTTCCACGAGGATGAGTTGCCCCCCTGAAGGTTTAAGCCACAACAAAGCGTTGGACATCACTGTGCAATGCGAAGACTATTTCATCACCAGGACTTTGATTGGTGGAGGGTCCAGCCTCAATATTTGTCCATTGGCGACCCTCATAACATTGGGGAAGAGTCTACATGAAATCAAGGATGGGGCTATAAACGTCAAAGCTTTTGATGGTTCCCAAAGGTTCACTATTGGGGAAATCAGTTTATGTCTGCAAATGTGACCAACTTGGTTCGACATCGATTTTCAAGTGATAGACATCCCAGCATCCTACAACTTACTACTGGGACGACCTTGGATCTACGCCGCCGAAGCTGTAGCTTCAACCCTGCACCAGGCAGTGAAGTTCGAGTGGAATCACCAAGAGGTGATTATTCATGGCAACGGTAGTAACCCCATATAGAGTCGCCAGACCATCCCAGCGATTGGAGGAAGAAGGAAGTTAGGTGGAGAAACATACCATCACATCGAGCGAGTCAATAATGTGGACAAAGATAAGTGGTGGGATAACAAGATAGAAAGTATAATAAATTGGAGCGGGTATGAACCTGGCAAAGGGCTCGGCAAGAACCTCCAGGGAATCACTAAACCTATCAAACTGAAGAAGCATGGCACCACCTCTGGGTTAGGGTATGTATATACTCGGGAAGAATTCCAGAACTGGTCGCCACCATGGCACGGCCCTTACTATCCGCTGGAGCACCCTATACCTCGCCTGGAGCAGACTTTCCAGCCGGCAGACATCATATATGGGTCAGAAGATGATGAAACATTGGCAGCAATGAAGAATCTGTTCTTGGAAGAAGATAATATAGACTGTCATGTCATTTTTGAGGAGGAAGGGGAGGAAGGCCCTTCCATACAAGCTGTAAGCCGAGGAGCGCGCCTCGATAATTGGTCCATCAGAACCACCAAGGCTTGGAAGGCTTCGGGGTGGCAAGGCTAAACAAAGCACTATGCATTATCTTTTCGCTAGTTGATTTTCTTTTCGTAATTTCCTTAAATTTTGAAAAGAGCTCCGATGTTCAAAACAATTCTGGAATTTATCAAAGTATTTCATTTTCTTATAAATCTCGCTCTTATTATTTTCTCTATCATTTACTTTATTTACACAACATTACTATTACTTATCTCAACGTACCAACGAATGTGACGTGCGACGAGACAACGCAACAAACGGATATAGACTCAGAAGAGGATGAAATACTAGAAGAGGTCGTTAAAGAGGTTGAGGACTTTGAGAATAGGCCTAAATCTAACTTGGACGAAACTGAGGTTGTCAACTTGGGGGATACAAAGAATCTCAAGAAAACGCGCATCGGTGTTCACCTGTCACCATCAGAAAAGGAAGAGTACACGGAGTTCTTAAAAGAATATGAGGACATATTTGCCTGGTCATACGATGATATGACCGGTATCAGAACATCTATTGTGGCTCACAAATTGCCAACAGATCCGACATGTCCACAGGTAAAACAAAAGCTTAGAAAGTTCAAGCCAGACATGAGTTTGAAAATCAAGGAAGAAGTCACCAAACAAGTCATAGCCAAGGTCCTCAGGGTAGTGGAATATCCAACATGGTTGGCCAACATCGTGCCAGTGCCAAAGAGGGATGGGAAGGTTAGAGTCTGTGTCGACTATTGGGACCTCAACCGTGCCAGTCCAAAAGATGACTTCCCATTGCCGAACATACACATTCTGATTGACAACTGCGCCAAGCACGAGCTGCAGTCATTCGTCGATTGTTTTGCCGGGTACCATTAGATATTGATGGACGAAGAAGACGCGGAGAAAACGACTTTCATTACGCCGTAGGGGATGTATTGTTACAAGATGATGCCGTTTGGATAAAAGAATACTGGAGCCACCTACACGAGGGCCATGACCATTATTTTCCATGACATGATACACAAAGAGATCGAGGTGTATGTAGACGATGTCATTATCAAATCAAAGAAAGTAACTGATCACGTGGAAGATCTGAGGAAGTTCTTCAACAGGTTGAGAAGGTACAACTTGAAACTGAATCCGGCCAAATGTGCATTCGGGGTCCCTACCGGAAAAATGCTTGGGTTCATCGTAAGTCGACGAGGAATAGAACTGGATCCGTCAAAGGTTAAGGCCATTCAAGAGTTGCCACCGCCAAAGAACAAAATAGAGGTTATGAGTTTCTTGGGGAGACTCAACTACATCAGCCGGTTCATAGCCCAGTCTACTATCATTTGTGAACCAATCATTAAAATGTTGAAGAAGGACGCCGCCACTATGTGGACTAACGATTGCCAGAAAGCCTTCGACAGAATTAAGGAATACCTGTCAACACCGCCAGTTCTGGTTTCGCCCGAGCTGGGTAGACCTCTATTGCTCTACCTTGCAGTACTGGATGGGGCATTTGCTTTTGTTTTGGGACAACATGATGAAACAGGGAGAAAGGAGCAAGCCATGTACTATCTCAGCAAAAAGTTCACCCCGTACGAGGCCCGGTATTCCCTGCTAGAACGCACCTGTTGTGCTCTCACTTGGGTAGCTCAGAAGTTGAGGCATTACTTATGTGCCTATACCACTTATCTCATATCGAGGATAGATCCGTTGAAGTACATCTTTCAGAAACCCATGTCCATGGGCAAGCTAGCCAAATGGCAAATCCTGCTGAGCGAATTTGATATTGTCTACATGACCGAAAAAGCGATCAAAGGACAAGCACTGGCAGATCATCTTGCCGAAAATCCCGTAGAAGGAGAATACGAGCCTTTAAAGACGTATTTTCCTGATGAGGAGGTATCTTTCATAGGAGAAGACATTGCAGAATCTTATGATGGCGGGAGAATGTTTTTCGATGGATCAGCAAACTTTAAAGGAGTTGGCATAGGAGCAGTTCTAGTATCAGAAACAGGTCAGCATTATCCGGTGTCCGCCAAACTCAGGTTCCCGTGCACCAGAAACATGGCCGAGTACGAAGCCTGCATCTTAGGGCTCAAGCTGGCCATTGATATGAACATTCAGGAGTTACTAGTGATCGGGGATTCAGACTTGCTCATACATCAGGTTCGAGAAGAATAGGCAACCAAGAACTCAAAAATACTCCCGTATTTGCATCATGTACAGGAGTTGAGGAAGAGGTTTACAAAGACAGAATCCTGGCATGTCTCCAGAGTCTAGAATGAGTTTGCCGATGAATTGGCCACTCTATCATCCATGATTCAACATCCGGATAAGAACTTCATTGATCCTATCCCAGTAAAAATCCAGGATCAACCTGCCTACTGTGCTCACGTCAAGGAAGAAGAAGATGGAATACCATGGTTTCATGACATTAAGAAATATCTGGCAACAGGAGAATACCCAGAATTTGTAAACACTACTCAAAAGCGCACACTGCGGAGGCTATCCAATCACTTCTTTCGCAGCGGAGGAATCCTGTATAAGAGGACTCCCGATTTGGGATTACTAAGATATGTCAAAGAAAAGGAAACATCCAAGTTGTTGGAAGAGGTTCATGCAGGGACCTGTGGCCCGCACATGAATGGTTTCGTCTTAGCAAAGAAAATACTCCGAGCTGGTTATTTTTGGATGACTATGGAGACGGACTGCATCCATATGTTCGAAAGTGCCATCGCTGCCAGATTCATGCAGACATGATAAAGGTGCCTCCAAACGAGCTTAATGCAACAAGCTCACCATGGCCATTCGCCGCTTGGGAATGGATGTCATCGGGCCTATCGAGCCTGCCGCATCAAACGGGCACATGTTCATTCTAGTGGAAATAGATTATTTCACAAAATGGGTTGAAGCAACATCATATAAGGCAGTGACCAAGAAGGTTGTGGCAGACTTTGTCCGCGACCGTATCATTTGCCGGTTCGGCATCCCAGAGTCAATCGTCACTGATAATGGTTCCAATCTCAACAGTGATTTGATGAAAGCAATGTGTGAGACGTTAAAGATCAAGCACAAGAATTCTACAGCCTACAGACCTCAGATGAATGGCGCTGTAGAAGCGGTCAATAAGAACATCAAGAAGACACTAAGGAAAATGATAGAGAAACACAAGCAGTGGCACGAAATGCTATCCTTTGCTTTATTGGGATATCGTACCACAGTCCGCACATCAACGGGGGCAACTCCCTATATGTTGGTTTACGGTACCGAGGCAGTCATCCCAGCCGAGGTAGAGATTCCCTCCCTGAGGATTATACAGGAAGCAGAACTTGAAGATGCAGAATGGGTAATAAGTCGCTATGAGCAGTTAGCCCTTATAGACGGGAAAAGAGTGAATGCAGTTTGCCATGGTCAATTGTATCAGAACAGGATGTCCAGAGCTTTCAACAAAAGAGTCAAGCCGAGACAATTCACACCGGGGCAGCTGGTGCTGAAGAAGATTTTTCCGCATCAATATGAGGCCAAAGAAAAGTTCTCTCCTAACTAGCAAGGCCCGTACATGGTTCACCGGGTCCTAACAGGAGGAGCCCTTATACTCGCAGAAATGGATGGAGAAGTCTGGCCAAAGCCAATTAATTCAGATGCAGTCAAGCGTTATTATGTGTAATAATTATATTTTTTGTATGATGAAATTTCAACTCGCCTGACCTGATTCCCGTTTAAGAGAGGATACGTAGGCAGCCCTATGGGTTCGGTCACCATTCAATAAAAATTTCATTTTCCCCGATATTAGAAACTGGGGCAGAATTTTGAGGAGGACCTTCAAAATTCCGAAGCTGACTTTCAACCATTCATCGCATGCAAGCGTCAGAGGCACCAGCCCAGTAAACTAGGGCAGAATTTTGAGGACGACCCTCAAAATTCCGGAACAAAAGAGGTCGCAATGTCTTGAACCGCGTCGCAGTCGTCGGCTCATCTAAAAGAAAATCATTTTAAATTATGTAGTTACATCATATTTTTACTAAATCATGCATGGCTACTATCAAAATTGCTTTGTTTAGCGACGCTACCCCAATGAAAGCAAGAGCCGAGTAGGACAAACGAAGTCTACGGGAAGACGAACTAACCTTCCCCCTTTACAAAACTCACGATTTTTCTTTGGATGCAGGCACCCGAGACATACAACTCTCAGAATCGCCTATTTATAAGGAATACAACTCTCAGAATCATCGCCTATTTATAAGTGCTATCCACGCACGACATCCCCAGCAGCCACAATGATGCAATCAGCTATCACTATCATCTCTCAGCTAAGAAATTTCATTATACCTCCACCTTTATTTTGTACATTGCATAAGGCTACCTTTCTGCCTTCCGAGACTAAGCATTGTCTCCGCCTGCATTTCTTGCATTGCATAAGGCTACCTTTCTGCCTTCCGAGACTAAGCATTGTCTCCACCTGCATTTCTTGCATTGCATAAGGCTACCTTTCTGCCTTCCGAGGTTAAGCACTACCTCCATCCCACATTTCCTAGCATTGCATAAGGCTACCTTTCTGCCTTCCGAGACTAAGTATTGTCTCCACCTGCATTTCTTGCATTGCATAAGGCTACCTTTCTGCCTTCCGAGACTTAGCACTGTCTCCATCTGCTTTTCCCTACATTGCATAGGGTTACTTTTTTGCCTTTCGAGATTAAGCTCTACCTCCATCTGCATGGCTGAAATATCGCCACCTCTTATTTACATCGGCTAAAATATCGCCAGTTTTATTTAAATCATGCATGGCTGAAAGATCGCCAACTTCATTTAAATCTCTATATCGGCTGAAATATCGCCACCTCTTATTTACATCGGCTGAAATATCGCCAGTTTTATTTAAATCCTGCACGGCTGAAAGATCGCCAACTTCATTTAAATCTCCACATCGACTGAAATACCGCCATTTATATTTATGCTTTACATTGGCTGAAACATCGCCAAATCCTGCATTTCTGAGGCACCATTTTCATAGCCCGAGAATGGCATGCCATGGCCTGAGGATCTCTACCCCCCCCCCCCCCCCCCCCGCTTTATATTTTTGCACATCATTATTCAAAGGCATCATGGTTCGGAGGCACCATTATCATAGCCCGAGAACATCATTTCATAGCCTGCGAATCCTTTATTATACGCTCCATGGCCCAGGACGTCATGGTCCGAGGATGTCATCCTACCCGTCCAAAGACAGCATTCATGGTCCTACGGGAACTTGCATCACGTTTAAGTTTATGCACGATATGTTCATATTGTTCATTTGCAGGTACACCAGCTGGCAACGGCCATCACAGCAGGAGCGATCTCGCTCCAGTTCCCGCAGCCCATAGATCCCCTAACTATCCTTCTCAACCTAAATATTGCGTCCGTCCTTTTCAAAACCCCCATCGACATATTCCGCCGATGTATCCCGAACTACATATGACCTGATTCCTATAAGACCAGGGATATGTATGCAGCCCAGGAACCAGATCTCGGTCAAAACCTTTTCAAGTCGTTTCTTTCGGTCAAAATTGGTCATCATATCTTTACCCGACAACTCTTTCATCCTTCCCGGGTAAAGACGGGCAGCTGTGGATACCCAATTTGTCCCTATCTACTCTTATTCTCAAAATATTGTAAAAATAGCATGTACATGCATATATAAGTATGCCCAAGAATTTTGACATTTTTTCTAATTTTTAAAGCTTTTCAAAATCATTTTATTATTTGTTTTAGTAGTACAAAATCCAATNCAACTGGTCGATAGGCTCAGCAATGGCGGTGTACTGTTTGGGTGGCTTCCAGTCAAAATTGGGTCTTGGTCTTGGATAATTCTGGCGGGTTGGAGGTGACTGGAAATGGGATGGTTGGGAGTTATAGGTGTTGATACCCAATTTTTTTCTATCTATTTTATACTCAAAATATTCTTAAAATAGCATGTACATGCATATATAAGTATGCCCAAGAATTTTGACATTTTTTCTAATTTTTAAAGCTTTTTAAAATCATTTTATTATTTATTTTAGCAGTACAAAATCCAATAATTATTCCCAAAACTATTATTTTGGTGAGTAATTTATTTCCATCCTCATATTTACACCACAGTATAATTAAGGTGATTTTATCATATTTTTATAAATTTATTTGATATTTTTTAAGCTAAATGGCATAAAATTGCAATTATAGCCTATATTATGATTTATAGCATTTTACAACTATAAAATTACTCCCAGTATTTTTAGATTAATGTTTATATATTATTGATTAGTTCAGTGCTTTCAATTTGTTTTTAAAATCATTTTAACCATTTTAATCAAATTAAAAAGGGAAAATTGGCTATTTAATATATAGCCCATCTGCATTTCAATTATAGCCACATTAATCCCCTTAATTGCCCCAATTCCAGGCCCAATTCCGGACCACTCCAACCCAACCCCATAACCCGTTTAAAGTACCCGACCGGATTCTATTTTAATCACAACCGTTGATCTTACGCACCCTTTCCATTTTTAATCTACCAACACCCCAACCCTAATATTAATTTCCCTCTACCCGCCGCCCTTGAATCCCCTTCCTCTCCCATTCTCTCTGCAAACCCTAGTCGCCGCCACCCAAACTAACCCTAATCCCTTCGATTCTTGCCGGAATCCATGGCTTCTCAGGCCATGGAAACCTCATACTCACCCCCATTGCTCCTATATGCCTGGTACTCGAAGGTTTGAGGCTAGACCTCAAAGGTCTCCACTCAGATCTCCGCCGACTTGAGATTTCCGGCCATCTCCGGCCTGGCTCCGGCATATCTTAGCCTCTTGAGCCTATGTCCAGCCTTATCCGACTTAGATCGGACCTTTTCCAAGCCTTTCTCATTCTAGGGTTCACCTGAAACCCTAGCTGTTCGAGGTTTTTCTCCGATTCTCCTCAGATCTGTGTGTATTCATGTTCTATTTTGAGTTCTTGAAGGATTTCCCCAACTTATCTTTTAAAATTTTTTTACTTTCAAAGTCACTTCTTTCTGATTTAGGGTTTCTGAAAAATGCTTAAGTGTTTTTCCAACTTTTCTTTTCCCTTTCTTTGTGTATGTTTGTCTCTGCTATGTTCTTATGTTCTTTTTTTTTACACATGTTCTTCTACTATGTTTGCTATATTTTGTTCTTCCTTCTACCAAGTTTCTATGCTATGTTTTCACATGCTTTCCCACTATGTTCGGCTATTTGCCTTCCACTATGATCTCACCTACTGTATTTTCCTACCGTGTTCATTAAGTGTTCTTATTATTTTTTTACCTTTTAAGTTTCCTCTAGAATGCCTGCTTAAACATGTTTTCCTCTACTGTTTCTTTTGCTCTCATTATGTTTTGAATTAATTTCCTTACTCTGTTTACTTTGAACTTTCTACTGTATTTGCTTGTTCCCTCATTTTTGTCTTCTTTGCATCTGATTCAAGTCAAAACCCTAGGATTTTGGGGTTTTTGGCGAGTTTGGTCTTGTGTGTTTAGACCAGGGTTCTGTTTGAGCCTTAGACTCTCTCAAACTCACTTTGGATCCATGTATTGAATTCGAACCCTTTTGTGTATGACTCTGGACTCTTCTATACTAGACTTTTTCTGGATAGCATGATAGTTCTTTCAATGTTTAAACGTGTCTGCATGTTTTTATATGTGATGAACCTTTCTTCAAAAGGCTTTCCAACTTGTGATTGAATCAGAATCCTTTTTTTGGGGTTAATTTATTGTTACTGCTTCTTTTTAATTAAGAGCCTATCTTTACCTTTTTTCTGACTTGGTTCATTCATGCAAAATTTTCGACTCACGACTGCTTGGCTGTCAATTGATTTCCTTTCCTTAATTTGCACAACCGTGTACTGTCAAACCCTTTCCTTAACTAACTAGTATGTATTTACCCTTCTTGCACTACTTTGAAAAGTGTTTAATTAACCTCTATCCTTATTTACTTTGCCCGTTTGAAATCAGAATCCCTTAATTAAAGGGAAACCTTGTGCGATTGATTTTTAAACTATTTTCTTACCTATTTCTGCTTCTTTTCTGCTCTATAAATACATGACTCTTTAACACAAAGCAGACACGATGGGAATAATCCTCCACACACGATTAAGCACACAAAAATCATAACTCTCTTCTAAACTTATACTCTGGCTTCTTGACTGCACTTTGGCTTTCATAAGCCTACTGTTTCTCCTTACTTGCTTCTTTGAACTGGTATGTCCTAAAATTAATTTCAGTATCTTTCTAATGTGTTTGTTTACAGTCCCTGTATCCATGCCTGCTTTCAATCCTCTGCAAAGTTAATTTTGAAGTAACTACATGCTTTTGCCTGCTCTTTCTTTGCTTCTTGCTGCTAGTATGAACAATTGCTCCCATACCTCATTCCCCTATGTGTGCTGAGTTAAGGTATGGCCTGGCAGCATCCCAATTGCTGTCCAAGGCTGAACCTGACCTTTAATAAGGTCTTAACTCCCCAATTCTAAGGCTGACAGGATGGTCAGGGGTGTGCCAGCATCCCAATTGCTGGTCATGACTACCAGCCTGCCATGGCCCCCCTCCCTAATTCCCTTCAATTGCACTTACACTCACTCCTAGTCTCTAAGTTCTGCCCCCCCTCCTATGAGCCTTGCCTTGGGACCTTGAGTTCCCTCTGAACTTGGATATTTGAGGGCTGGCCCTTCTACACTGCACTATAATCTGATTTCTGCAATGATATTTTTGAGGTTTAAGCATTGCCTGGAACTCTTGAAGTTCCTTGGAACTTTGACACATCCCAAATAAGAGAAGGCATTGGAAAATCCAATCCTGGAAGTTGGTTTATTTCATATTATTAGACTCCGAGTCTGGATTAGGCTGATTAGATGTAGATGTAATCACTGATGTAATTTTTATTCTTTCCTCTTTGGTCTTTAATAATATTTGTAATAACTACTGGGGGTGTATAGTGAAAGGGATGGGATTGAATGCATGCAAAGGGGTAGATACCATGTTTTAGGATATTTACTTTCAAAATTCAGCATCTCATATAGATGGTATGTTTGTAGAACTTACTACTTTCAAACCTCTGCATCTCACATAGATACCATGCTCATAGGTTTTCTGCATTTCGTATAAATACCATGCCCATAAATCGTTGCTGAAACTCTGCATATCATATAGATAATATGCCTATAGGACTTCCTGCATTTTTCATATGCATCTGTCATTAGGCAAATCTGCTTATAGGATTTAAAATAACCAATTGCATGTAGATGACCTGCCCATAGGATCTCTGCATGACAATAACAGCGATAAAATCAGTAACGCCTAGAAAGCATGCCTATAGGAGCTATCAACTAAATCTGAATCGCCCACTCGCTCCTAAGTCTAAAATCAGTGGTAATTTGTTTAAACACTCGCAGAGCTTACAACCAACAATTCTTTTTTTTTTTGCAATCAGTTTTTTCCTCCATCCCTGAATTAATAGATATCATGCCTATAGGTCCCGTTAACACATAGGCAAAAGTTTAAGTAATTAATCGACTATGACAGTCTTCGACAACTACATCTAAGCAGCACTAATTCGGACTCCCCATCTGGGAAATATGTGGTAAATCAGCCTATCCTACGCTTTAATCTAATTCAGACCAAATCAAGTATGTGTAAGACATGCTAAACAATTTGTTTCTTAAAATGAGGAGGCCTGTTTGAGCCCTTAATTGCTACTTGTTCCCCTTTTAGTGCATTATGAGTTTTGACTGTCGCCCTAGATTTTTATCCTTTTAAACTCTGAAAAGCCAAGCTCCCTCCCCTTTAGGATTAGTAGTCCCAAATGCCTCCGGGACTGATAGGTGGGACGGGTAATAGCATGCAGTAGGTAACGATACCATTCCGCGCTTAACACCTTAATGGGATGGGAAGGGTAGACATGGAGATGATGATCACGCGATAACACCATGCGTACGATTGGCTACCGGTGTTGTGTGGATGATCCATGTGTTTTACAAACCTAGAACCCCTTTCCTTTATATAACTTTGTTATTATCAATAAAACTCTGTCTTTCGTTTCAGTCACCAAATTCTTCCTCAACCTCCTGCACTATTCTTTTAAAATTTATGTTCACTCACTTCTTTGTTTAATTTTCTGCACTTGGACATTCCTTTAAACAAATTGTGATACCACCTAGATCTTAATGTCTAAAATGCTTGTCAACCATTATACATACCTACTTGCAATCTTTATGTGGAATTATTTGTATGCTCGTTTGTATTTAAAGTCTCAACATAGCATGGCCGGGAACCACACTAGTGGATCTTGAGGGGTGCCTAACACCTTCGCCTCGAGATAATTTCTAGCCCTTGCCCGAACTATTGTTTTCCAACTCAAAACTCGTGGTGTCCTAATGCACTTAATCATTATGTGGTGACTCTTCAAATCCAAAAACCCAATTCCCAAACAGGAATAGAGTTGTCTTCCCAAATGTCGTAAACCCGATTTCGCGAGAAAAAGGGGGCGTCGACACCCTTCGACTCCACATCCCTAACGTACGTAGGTAACATACTGATATACTACATGATCTGGTGGTGCAGAGACATTAATAGGAACTTCTACCAATGCCTCCATGGCTCAATACATTTATATAACAAACTCTTGGCAATCTCCCTCAGATTCAATGGTGGGGTTATTCCCTCCTTAATGCTTCCAAAATCATGAATTACTCATCTTGAGATTAAGACATAGAATGGAAATTAGCTCCCTATGTTAGATCTACTGCACGATCTGGAGTATCAAAGAAGGGTGAAATTCCTAAATGTCCGAATATCCTCCAACTTATAGATGTGGTCGACTACACACCGATAAGAAGGACTCTACTAGACACGGCTCCGAGACATCCTAGGACACTTTAAAACCTTAGGCTCTGATACCAAGTTTGTCAAGCCCCAAAATCCGAGGAGCGCGACCGGCGCTCAACCGAGTAAACCTGACTGAGCAAGCCTGACAGGTTTCATACATACTACTCAAACTTTGAATAAAGAGGAAATATACATCATTAATCGAATTCTATAAACAAGTCTTTAACGATTTCCATTTCACTTCCATTAGCAACATCGTTCATAATTTTGAAGATATGCAAGTTTTATACATCTTTTCAAACATCATTATTTCTATTTAATTCCAATACCTGACACTACCCACAACCTGTCTGCGGAGCCTCTAAACACAACTAAAGAAATGTAATATGGAAATGCCGGCAACAAGACTCCGGCTATACCTCAAATACAAAGTACATGATAAACAGATGAAATAGGACCCCGAAACAAAGTGGGGCTCACCAAGCCAGCTGAAAGGATCATGCGTCACTACATGCGACCAACACTGCCTGCTATAGAAACACCTACATCCATTTAAAAGCGTAGCGCCCCCGGCAAAAGGGACGCTAGTGCCATCGAATAACACTAGTATGTATAACTAAACACCATCTCAATAGAAAGAACTATCATAAAAGAACAACGAAATCACAAGTATTCAACCAAAGCTTTAAAGAATCACTACAAATAAGGGATCACATAGCTTTCACACAATTTCCATAACTTTAGTTTGGGCATTCCATATTGTTGCATCATTATCCACATTACCACCGCATCCTTGAGCGGAGTCCGATCACGGCCCGATCGGCTAGGCCGTCTCTCGGAGACGTTACCATTACTTCATTCGTACCTTACAGTTTCACTCATCAATACATTGCCAGCACGTATATATATATCATGGCGTCCGATCACGGCCCGATCGGCTAGGCTGCCTTACCGAGGCGTTTCCATTTCCATCACTCATCTCATATCAACCTTTGTTTCCCATAAATCATTTCATAGGCACTTAGGGCCACAATTATCACATCATACTTGGCACTAGGCCATATTTCACAACTCACATTCCACATCACTTTCACTTTCAACAACAAACACACAATTTAAGATAATGAGCATACACAAGAGAAATTCAAGTTATAAGCATAGAGAGGAATTCTCATGATTCGGCACAATAATCACAATTTAAACATGACTTGAAATCTAGGGAAATTTAGCATATACTTCACATTCTTCAATCTCAATTTATTGTCTAAGCATTTCAATACACGATACACATTCCTTGCACCTTTTCAAATTATCAAGAATAGCATATTGATCATATTGAGACACATCTTTCACGCATATAAGGTTGCAACACCAATTCATGTGGAATAACAATCAATACAAGAACCCAAACTTTAATCTTACCGCATTTACACAAGCACCAACGGAGCTCAATTTCTAAAAAGACGGGGTTTTAGCCATACATACCTTGTTTAAGCTTTCCTTAAGTTACTATGGCGTTCCGAAATTCTAGCAATCCCAATCTACTTTGAGACATAACAAAATTGAATCACAAATTAGGAAGGTAGTCATGGTTTCAGCTCATTTGAGCATTTTATCAAATACTAGTTAAGCATCTTAATTTCAAATCTCTTTTTCAAGGTTTCCTTCCTTCCCTAACCCATTCTTTACTTAATTGTGCTCAACAATCTTTCCACAAACCTAATTTGTACATGCATGTATACATAATGATATTACACCCAAGAATCATACCTCAACAATCCCATCTTATACCGAAAACTCGAAATTAAGGTCTAATGTATAGAACCTTACCTCTTAGAAGAAGAACTTGTGATTGGGTTCTTTGATTCTTGAAGATTAATGCAAGATTGATGATTTGAATGTTGGGTTCCTCCTTCTCTATCTAAAATGCTCTCACCTCTCTCTAGAATGCTCATGAAATCCCCCCAAAATTAACCCCAAAGCCTATATAATAAAATGGGGTCGGGTCATGAAAATAGGAAGATTAACCCTCCGAATTCGGGTCTGCGGTCGCATAATGGACCGCAAAATGGGTATGTTGGCCGCAAACGCGTCGCAAAACTCGATGCCCAAAACTGGGCTACACTGGTCCAATTTGCGACCAGATTTGCGATCGCAGATCGGTTATGCGGATCGCATAATGCTTTTGCGATTGCATATCTGACACATGATTGCATTTTTCCAGCCTTTGGTAATTTGATCATAACTTTGTGTAGGAATGTCCAAATGACGAACGGATTGAAGCGTTGGAAACTAGACTCGAAGACCTTTCATTTGATAGGTTGCTCATCACATAAAACAATACATAAATATAGAGTGGTCTTCCAAATTGGGGACTTGTGGGAACTCATTTGGAATTTTAGCCTATTATGAAATTTTCCAGTTTCACATGGACTTAGGCCTCCCATTTGACCACACATTACACATTATAAGGCTTATACACCTATTTAACAAATCCAATTGATCCCCACCATGTTAATAGAATATAGGATATTAGAATTGGCATATGTGGCATCACGAAATCCCAGATTACTTAGTGAAATTTTTTGGGGCCTTACAATTATCATCATCTTTATCCCCAATGCTGGACTTGCTACAGAATCTGAAGTCGAGGTCCCGGTTGGAGCTCGAGGCCTACGTGATTTAGGTTTCTTTGCCTCTGGGGAATCACCAGCCGCCATATTCTTCCTTTTCTTGCCCTTAGCAGGCTCCGAAGTCTCCACCTCACCACCAGGAAGTGGTCTCATCCGCACACCTTCGCCAAGGCCTGCACAAACACAGCGAACGAAGTTTATTAGCACAAAGGATACCGGTGGTGAAGCTTAATCAAACCTCAATTAAATCGAGGGCTATATAATCTAATTAGATGGCCGAGGGTAAAGGTCTCTCCCTCGACCCCATCGGAATGGTGGAGAATGTAGACTATCCTCTAGAAAGACATATAGATTTGACCAATCGTCACTTGGTACTTGTCGCAGAAATCGAGAATAACTGGATCTATCTCCGAGGAAGAAGGTTTAGAAGAGTCGACCGGCCCCAGAGTGAACGGGTAAGTATATAAATAAGGAAACAAGTTTTGTGGTCCATTATGTTCTCGTTAGAACTGGGATCTCAACCAACGTTGCCTCCTGCCATCGGTAGTCTTCTTTCGCTTTCTTTAGGTCGATCACGACGCCAATGTACCGTGACACGTGTTCGTATCGGCCCGGTGTAGATGAAGGTTTGTCGACGGTAAAATCCTTCGTCGTGTCGAACTCGATGGAAGTGCATTGTTCAACGATAGGTATCACTTTAGGTTTTCCTTTTGATGATCGGGATGAAGTGGCGGCCTCGTCTTTCCAAGTAACTATCTTGGAAGTTCTAGCCATGATAATGGCAAAACTTTTATGAGAAGGTAGGCAAAAGATCAAGAACAGAGGAAGAAAGAACGAAGAAGGGGATGGATTTAGCCTTGAAAATTTGAAGATATTGTGGAAGTACGAATTACCAAATGACTGATACATTTATAGGAGTTGTGTGGGCAGCAGAAAGGATGAACCAATAGCGGGTCGTGAGCTCCTCGATAGTCGTGTTTGACGGCGACCCTTGCGCGGCTTTTTGAAGTATGGCATTTAATGCTCTGAGGGGCTGAAATCATAGAGATAATGCTTATGAAGTAGGAGCTCAAAATCGATTCCTATCACTCTGTTCTGGGAAATGCGGGGACTATCTGTATACGGTGAAAATCGACGGCTCGATTTCACAGCATCTCGAGTGTTTCCAGTAATCGACTCCGAGAATCCCCGACAATCCCGCTTCGAGATAGTATAAGTAATGACAGGCCTCGGGGCAATGAAATTAATGATCATAGAAGATTAGGGTGAAGTTCCCAAGGCACATACATATAACTGGCCAAGTCTAGCGGTCTAGTCAAAAAAGCGAATCAAGGCATTAAATAGTTGTACCAGCCCATATCTTTGTAATTAATGTATTTTCACTATGTTGGGATATCCCCTCTTATATAAAGGGGATCCTTTTACTTTTGTAAACATATGTTGCTCCATACTAAATACACAAGAACATTCTCTCTTCTCTCTAACACATTCTCTCGAAATTATTGCTTCCATTTATTGTCTTCATTAGTGTTCTTCATTTATTGCTTATTATTGGTCATAAAGAGCCATCATTGATTTTATCACAACTGTTAGTCTCCACCGACCACCCTCGATAGCTCCCAGCCGTGCATCGGAATCGACCTCGAGGCCCCAGAATCGACAAGCTCGAGGCCCCGATTTGTAACCTTTCGGTTTTGGTTAACACCTCGTTTTTAAGCTCTTACACTATTCTAAGTCTTCCACATAGCATCAACTGCTTAACAACTAGCATAAAAATAAATCACGTATTTTTAGAACCACTAAATCAAATTTAATTTTCATACCATTTTAACGGTAATCACCTGTTTAACGGTTCTTTCAGAAGTATATTCGGAGTAATTGAAGGCCTATGATTTTATAGCGACGGTCGGGCGTCCCCGAGTCATGTTAGTTTGGCTGGTACAGCCTTGTGACCGATGTCACTTGTGTTTGGCCTGAGCCTTTAAGTCCTGGGTGAAGTAGTTTCGGTGTCTATATCAAGGGTATGCCTTTTTAGGGGACTTACAAGTTCGATATATAGCCAAAACTTCAAGTAAGTTCGGGTTTATGCCTTTAGTAAGGTCTTACAAGTTTTACATGTCTTTGAGGTCTTACAGTTTTGGACACTTGGTAAAAGTATGGCTCATGTCTTGCTTGGGGTCTTACAAATATTGTTATTGCCTTATATAGGTCTTACGAGACCAAGGCTTCCCGCATGTGGACTTACGGCCTCGGGTTTTGCTAAGTCGATGGAGGTGGCGCTTGACGGCAATCCCCGATTTATCGAGGGTTTCTTCACTCGGTAGCCATTACTTGTAAACTTGGCATTGCCTCATTGAGGGCTTACGATTTTGGAATTTCCGACCCGGAGGTCATGCGGTATTGAGTTTTCGACGCTAGTCCCCTGTGACGCCCCGTAAAAATTTGGGCTCAAAACCTAGTAACTTGTGGTATCGACTCCGAATATGTGTTAGGAATGTGTATTGATCTAAGATTTTAAAAATCAAAGAATCAGTTTTGCAGAAAAATGCCATTCTGCGGCCCAGATTGCGGTCGCAAATCTAGTATGCGGACCGCATTCCTGCTGCATAGTGAGTTAGTGGTTTGGTTAAAATTGAGGACAAGATGCAGTCCATTATGCGACCGCATAACTAATATGAGGACCGCATTTCCACCGCAAGGTAAGGCAATGTGTCCGTCAAATTTGAGGTCAAAAATGCGGTGCATTATGCGACCGCAAACCTTGTATGCGGACCGCATTTCAGCCGCATACCCCAACAGTGGAATCAGGTTTTGGGACACTTTTTGCGGTCCATTATGCGGACCGCATTTCGTGTCTGCGATCGCAGAATGCGACCGCAGACCTGACTTGGCCCCAGATTTTCTAAAAATTTACACCCGACCCCTTTTTATAAAACACCCAAGCCCTCATTGTTAAGGACTTTCTGAACAAAATAAGATAGAGGAAGAGAGGGTTCTTGAGAGAAAGTTCATCTTCTTCAAAAATTGTTCCTCAAACTATCTAGGCCAGGAAATTTCAAAGCAAGTGTCTTCATCCCCATTCCTACAGGTAAAATCCCTACCCCATTTTCACTGACTTTCAGATTTAATTGAGAGGAGGAAAGTCCCATGCATTAATTCTTGATAATAAGGGGTTTAAACACTCATGCATGTCTTCTAGCACCTAAAATTTGATGAGAGGGATTGGGTAGAAGTAAGAATTGTACAAAGGAAATGGATAACCTAGATGTGTTTGGGTAGTGTTTGTAAAATTTGATTCTAAGAAGATTGTGTAATTTGTGCACTAGATTGACATTGCTAGGCTTTTGGTGAAGTTGGAAGTAGAAATAAAAAGGGAATTCGGCTCCAGGTATGTATGGCTAACTTTGACCTTTGTAAAATCACCTTGTTTGGGTACAAATATTTGGTATGTGATATCTTCATGGATTATTTGTGAAGTTAAACTCTTGTGGGCAGTATGTGTTTACTTATGCGAACTATTTGTGAATTCATGTGATTAATGTTCCTTGAAAGTTGTTGGTTAAGTCTTCCGCTATGATAGTGCAAGTAGATGGTGATAAACCAAGTTGTAACTGTGAATGTGTTATATGGTAAAAACTGTGGAACCAATGATGGAACGGAATCGTAATCGATGCAATTGAAACAACTGTAGTAATATCATATGTGGCTGGTCGTGGGAAATTATCGTTGTGACCTAAACTGTACATTGGGCTATTGAATAAGAAGGAAATGGCATTGATGGTTATGGAAATACTTTGTGAATTGTGCTACTGTTTCTTGAGATCGGGTTGCGCGCCGCAACACAAAAAAATAAGGTGTGGGTTGTGGTGATAAGGGTGGCCGAGGTAAGAAGGGTCGCCGAGGTAATAAGGATGGAAAGTGATCGATATCACTATTGAAATGAAATATGAGAAAAAAATTGTGAAATTAATGATGTGGAAATGATAATGGGGAAAAGGAGAGATTGTTAACTTGTTTGCCTGGATTGTTTCCTTGCGTGTATTTAATTGTTGATTCCTTTATTGTTTGTTACTTATGTATGGTTTGAGGTTACTCAGGACAATGTTTGTTTATACATACCAGTACATTTCAAATGTACTGACGTCCCTTTTGCCGGGGGCGCTACATTTGTGTTATGATTGTAGGTGGATCCGTAGCAGGTACTCCAGTCCACCGATCGTAGCTCCCCTTCGTCTTCCATCAGTTGTTTTGGTGAGCCCCTTTCCTCTCGGGGCCCTGCGTGGCTCAGGCCGCTTTTTTTTCGGAGTTATATTTTGGTTTTTGTGTAAGGTATAGTCGTAGCCTTGTTACCGGCAAGTACTGTATTATCCTGTTGTATCTTTAGAGGCTCCGTAGACAGTAGATGTGGGTTATGCACTTATGTAAATCCATGTTTTTCATGTTGGGCAATGAATTGGTAACTTCATTAATTACTATGTACGTATTCCTAATTATATATGGCTAATTCTTGGAATATTGAGTAATGGAAACATAGGGTAACACGTGGGATGGGAAAGGCACCCAGGTCCGCTTGACTGGGGCTACCCGGTCGGGCGCCGGTCATGTCCCTCGGTTTGGGGCGTGACATCCCCGAGTGTTCGGGACATCTTTTGGCTTTGGAGCTATTTTGTGATCTTGTTGTTGCCTCATTGATGGCTTACGAGCTTGAAGCTCGGACCCTGGGGTTGCATTGTTGTGAGTTGTTGAGGCCAGTCCCTCAAGGTTTGGGACATTTTTTGGCTCTGGGCCATTTTGTTGCAAAAATATCGAGCTTTCTTGAGATGCAAAATGCTTTTGGGAAGTATTCTTTGATTACTTGGTACAATTGTACATGTTTTTGTTGTTGTGGGATCGGTTTTTCTATGCGGACACGGTTCATTTGACCGTTTGGCCCGATACATTATTTTCCTATTGAGTCCCCGTTTGGCGTATCTTGGCTTCTCCAAGAAGGTGACGTTCTGGGGGATGCCCCCCGTATTTGAGATTGATTGCAAAAGAAGCCTTGAATACTTGTTGCGTCTTCCTTAGGTAGCATATGGATGTTGCCTCGTTAAAAACCTTACTGGTAAAACCCCCTACGGGATAAAAAACCGATCAAAGGAATAGAGTGCAACGCGTGCTTTTTGAAACCTAAGGTCTTCAAGTTAGTAAATGCTTTGTCCGTTTCGATTGGATACCTGCATTCAGGTCAGAGTAGAATGTAATTGAAAGAGAAAGGAGACGGTCATACCTTAGTGTAGAATGTGCTGGCGATATTTCAAGCTCTGATATGTTTTAGTTTCTTGCGATGAGGACGTGGTACAGTCCCTTGCTTTGTTTATTCGATGATAGCCTAGAGCGTGGCTTGTTATCGCTATTTTACTCTTTTCTTATCCTTCGGCTCCTTCGAAAGTGAAGGTACCGGTGTCGGGGCCACATCGTGCACCGCGAACATTTCCCTCGCTGCTTGTTGTTCTCCACAGACGGTCTTAATCCCATCCTTCATGGGGAATTTCATCATTTGATGGAGGGTCGACGGTAATGCTCTCATGCAATGTATCCATGGCCTTCCAAGCAAGGCGTTGTACCTCATGTCTCCTTCAATGACATGCAATTTGGAATTTTGGGTTGTGCTGGCCACGTTGACTGGGAGGGCGATTTCCCCTTTTGTCATTTCGCTCGCCATGTTGAATTCGTTAAGGACTCGATAGGCAGTTACGATTTGGTTAAGCAGGCCGAGCTGCTCTACCACCCTCGAACTGATAATGTTAGCCGAGCTACCTAGATCCACAAGTACACGTTTAATTTGAAATATATTTACAAGAAAAGAGATTACTATTGCGTCGTTATGAGGCTGAGACAAGATCTCTATGTCCTCGTCGCTGAATGTGAGAGCATCCTCGGGTACGTAATCCCGAGTTCGCTTTTCTCTAGTGATGGATATTCTTTTTTTTCTCATCACGAGCTCCTGCGGGGCATCAATGCCTCCCAAGATCACGTGTATGACATGTTGTGGCTCATTTGTTTCGTCCTTCTTGGCCGCCCCTCTTTCTGGGAAGTGATTTTTGGCTCGATTGCTGAGGAATTCCCTGAGGTGACCTTTGTTAAGTAGTTGGTCTACCTCTTCTCGGAGTTGGTGGCAATCATCGGTCCTATGGCAGTGCGTGTTGTGGAACTCGTACACTAAGTTATGATTTCTTTGCGAAGGATCTGATTGCACAGGCCTGGGCCACCTGGCGTCTCTTATTTTACTGATGGCGAACATGATGTCTGACACATCGACATTGAAGTTGTATTCCGACAAGCGGGTGCCTCCGTTGGCTCTGTGTACCTATCGAAGCTAGCTCTGTTGATGAGTCACCGAGGATTCCGGCCTCGGTCCATCCTTCGATCATTGCGGGGTATGTTACGCCTTGGGGCATTTCTCCTATCATCGGTGTATGGCTGGTACCTTTCTTTGTTTGGCTTTGGCCCCTTTACCGGAAGCCTGCTTGGGTATACCGAGCCCAAGGGGGATCCTAGTTGGTCGTCCTCGACCCTGATCTTTGACTGGTATCGGTTATGGATGTCCGACCAGGTCACAACGGGTACTGCTTTGAAGCCACCGAGATTCGTTCATTAAGACCTTGAGTGAAGGCCTGCACCGCCCAGTCATCAAAGACCAGTGGTAGTTCCATTCGTTCCATTTGGAAGCGAGATACGAACTCTCGCAGCATCTCATTCTCTCTCTGCTTGATTTTGAAGACGTCAGATTTCCTTGTTGCTACTTTGATGGCACCGGCATGTGCATATATGAAAGAATCTGCCAGCATGGAGAATGAGTCTATAGAGTTAGGAGCTAGGTTGTAATACCACATCGTGGCCCCTTTCGAGACTGTTTCCCCATACTTCTTTAGAAGGACGGACTCGATCTCGTCGTCCTTTAGGTCGTTGCCCTTCACTGCACAAGTGTAGGCCGTGACGTGCTCGTTGGGGTCCGAGGTTCTGTTGTATTTCGGAAGGTCTGGCATTCTGAACTTCTTCGGAATGGGCTTTGGAGCTGCCTCCTCTGGGAATGGCATTTGTATGAACTTCTTCAAGTCTACCCTATCCCTTTTAGGATCGGGGGTGCGCCCGGAATTTGGTCTCGACATTTTTGCCGTTGGCTTCTATCTTCTTCTAACCCAATTCGATCCTCTTTGTGAGGTACTCGAACATTTTTATGATGGCGGGGTCGGATGCTGACCCGTTGTTGCTTGATCTCTCTAGTACCTGCTCGACTGGGGGAACTGTCCCCGGTGCTACCGTGCTAGGAGTTTTCTCGTGACTTTGCAGCTGAGCAATAGCCAGCTGTTATGCCTGCAACATTTAAAAAATAATATGAAGGCTAACGTCCCGTTCTTCCCCCAGTCGGGGTTTTTTGAGCTTCTTGTTTATCTTCTTGGTACACGCTCCTGTTAGTGTGTGAGCTTATGTCGACGTGTTGGGCTTCGCGTGAGATCGTGTCCATGGGGATTGGTTTCGGTGCATTCCCAGGGTTTCGTGGTGGCACACCAACACCTGGAACACCCACACCACTTTCTCCGTGGTCCTCAAGATTGTTGTTTTCACCTCTATTCACTGAGTTAGACATTTCAACCTGAAATCGAAGATCTTGGACAAGAGAAAAGCATGAAAGATAACTACGTTGTTTAGGAAAACTAGCAAGAAAATAATCACTATTATTTTTAGCCCCACGGTGGGCGCCAAACTATTTACCGTGAAAATGGTAATGACAATTAAATTTGATTTAGGGGTTCTAAAAATACTTGATCTATTTTATGATAGTTGTTAAGAAGTTGATACTATGCGAAAGACTTAGAAATAATGTAAGCGCATAAAAATGGGGTGTTACCAAACCGAAAGGTTAGCAATCGGGGCCTCAAATTTGTCGATTCTGGGGCCTCGAGGTCGATGCCGATGCTCGGCCGGGAGCTATCGAGGGTGGTCGATGGAGACTTAACATTTATGCATGAATCAAAGGCTCTTTATGGCCAATAATAAGCAATAGATGATGAACTTTTAATAGAACACAATAAATACGAGCAATAAATGAAGTAATAAAATCGAGAGAATGTGTTAGAGAGCAGAGAAAATGTTCTTGTGTATTTTGTATGGAGCAACAAATGTTTAAAAAATGACAAGGATCCCCTTTATATAAGAGGGGGAATCACAACATAGTACAAGTGGCATTTATTACAAAGATATGGGGATGGGACAACTAGTTAATGCCTATGATACGGGCTCGGACTAGCTTGACAGACTTTGCTAGCTCTGGCTTTTTGCCTAGGGAACTCCCCACTTTTTTCCATGACCGTCGATCTATACTGCCCCGACGTCGAGCGTCGATGGCCATCGAGGGATGAAACTCAACGGTGATTTCGAGCCGTCGAGACATTATAACGTTGGAGAATTAGACCCTCCAATTTTACCGCATACAATGGTTTTGCTAATTACCTATTTTTAGTAGAAATTTCGAAATTAAGAGTTAGGGCATAGATTCTTACCTTTAAGGTGAAGATTTAGTGAACTTTACTTGATAATCTTCCAAGATTTGAGTAGGAATTGGTGGGTTAGGTTTAGGAATTTCCCTTTCTCACTCTAGGCCACTCCCTCTCTCTAGAAACTTCTGATTTTTCCTTCTAAAATGATCCTTGAGGTGTTATATTAGGATGGGGTTGGGTTCAAAATTTAGGAAAATAGGAGCCCCGACTCGAATCTGCGGTCGCATATGCGACTGCATATTGCTTATGCGGCTCGCAAATGGCCGCGAAAAGTGACGCCCAGAAACTCAACCAGTCTTTGGCTAATCTGTAGTCCGCATACCAGTCTTGTGACCACAGAATGAGCCGCATAATCTCCCTTCCACATTTTTCATTCCAATTCCGCGATAGAAGTGCGGTCCATATAAATGATATGTCATCGCATAATGGACCGCGCAGTTGACCTTCGAATTTCCAAAAGTTTTATGCTTCTCTTTGCGGCCGATATGCGGCCCGCATAATGGTTCTGCAATTGCAACCTGATCGCAGAATTGCCTTTTTAGCCAATTTTTTTTAATCCACAACTTAGTGCATTATTCGACCCAAATTGTCCGAACCGCGGCGAGCTTGTGAGCCATGAAGAATTCCTAATATTTTAACACATAAGCCTAACTTGGAACCACAAAATTCCAGGTTTTAGGTAAAAAATTTCGGAGCCTTACAGGTCCATGTTCCGCAGAAGCGGACTCAACGATGCGGGGAATGCATCGCGGAAGAGAATATGGCCAGGAAGGCATGGGATCGCAGAAGCGGACATCGTCCGTAGAAGCGTGCACGCATAAGCGCATTTAGTCCTCAGAAGTGCATTTGGTCCGTAGAAGCGTAGAGTACTTACTAGAGGTGGAACCGCACCTGCAATGGTTTTTCCGCCGGTGCAGCATGGCAGATGCGATTGAGTGACCATAGATGCGGAATCACTAGGCATAAAAGACCTAAGTTCGAGGGTTTGATTTTATTATCCATTTTTGGACCTAGAGAGCTCGGTTTGTGGCAATTTTTTGAGTGATTTTCAAGGAATTTTGGTAAGAGATTCTATCTCGGTTTTGGGTATATTACATGAATTCATTGTTATTTTTAGCTTGTAATTACTGATTTGAGCTGGAAAATTGAGAAAAATTGTGAACACTTCTTAGGATAAAGTTTGGGGATTTGAAAGGCGATTTGAGGTCGGATTTGAGTAATTCTTGTATGGTTCGTGTACGCGGTAAAAATCAGAAGAATTGATTTTCGCTATCAAGACAATTTTGGAAGCCTTCCTCGAGACCCCGAGGGTGGAAGGCTACGATCGAGTTCCCGACCTAAGGCTCATCGAGGTCCGACTCGAAGGAAGCAGGGCCCGATGTTAGCGTAAGAGAAGAGGTCTCCGAAGCACACGGCACACGGCTGGTCTATCTGTAGCCTACTGAGATGACGTGCGATAGGCCGTCCCATCTTTCTACTCTTGTAAATGATATACGTACTTTAATGAGTCCCCTCTCCTATATAAAGGGGACTCACCCCTCCTTGTAAGGGGCTGATGTTGCTCCACCTCTCCAATAAGCAATAATATCTTTCTCTCTTTCTTCTAAGTTATCAGTGTTTTTTGACCCCGAGGTCGCTCTAGCATTTTGTTGTTCTTCGCTTATTCTTCATCATTTAGCTCAAGATTGACGGTATAAAGCCTTGTTTATCTATATCCTTACCTGTTATCCCTTTGCCGACTACCCTCGATAAGACCGAGATAGCCCCAAGGCCTGGCCCCGAGGTATCTACTGGCTTGCTCTAAGCTCTGGGACGTCCCCTTACTGGTTCGATTCGTTTTGGCTAACTCGATCTTTACTGTTTTACTCCATGTATTAGCACTAATCGCTCTTACAAACTAGCTCGGGAATAGATCACGTATTTTTAGAATCCCCTTTATAAATTTAATTGTTGTTACCATTTTCACGATAAACAGTTTGGCGCCCACCGTGGGGCTAAAAATAATAGTAATTATTTTCTTGATAGTTTCATCACTTAAACGCACGATGTCTTTCACACTTTTTCTTTCCCAAGATCTTTTGATTTCGGGTTAATGATTAGCTTGATAAGGGAAATCGAGGACGATAACCCCAAAAATCGCAAAGAAAACTATATGGCCGTCCTAACGGTTGGCGCGATACCGCAAGACCTTGATAACGCATCTAGATCGGTTCGACTGGACGTGGATTCGTACGCTGCACAGCGAGGTAACGAAGTCTTGCACTCCAATGGCGGCACGCAATGCGCTAACCAACAGGAAACCCGAAAAATCCCAGCCCTGGTAGAACGGGAAGTTAATCTTTGTATTATCTTTGAAACGTTACAGGAACAACATTTGGCTATCTCTCTGCTACAGTGCCACCTGGAGACTCTTGGCGCGGTAGCATCCAAAATATCTACTCGCTCCGAGCCAGTACCCAAGGTATCGGGCAACGACGAACCAACAACCTATCGTGTAACAGTGAGGATGTTGGAGGACATTATCGAAAAGATCGACTCACGCTCGCGGAGACTCCTACAGCAACCGTCTCCCAGAGATACGATCCCGGGACTCATTTCGCGGAAGTCAGAAACAACAAAATTCCCTGGGAATGACAAGACCCCAAGTCCTCACAGGTACATCATCACTCACGCACGCCCGTCCAAGAACGGTGACCTCCAAAATGGAGAACTCGGGCCCGTCCCGATGAGGGGATTCGAAGAAATTCCCCCAGAAGAAACTAAGACGCAGCACCATTGTTCGACATCTAATCTGGGGGACCCGCTCACCGTACTAGCGCAATCTGTGGAAGCACACGCAAACGCCATCAAAATAATGCCAAAAGGGCTCAATGCACCGAAGGCTGAGAGAAGAAGAAGAAATAAAAAATCATGGGAAGCTGTGCCCCGCTATCCGACAAGACGAACGAAACCACTCCCAGTACCGAATAGTGGGGTGGAACGGGCCTTCGCTCAAAACCCAAAGAAAGCATACCCGGCGGCTCCAGAGCAGTTCAAGCGAAGCTTAGTCGAATATCCAGTCGCGGCTTTGTCATATACCGACAACAAACACCAGACCCAAGTCGGAGCCGTGGACAACCCTCGGAAAACCTCCTTGGGATCGGCATATATAGGCAGATTCCCAGCAGAGAAGCCGGCACTGAATGAATAGAGCCATCAACCACACGGCACGAACGGAAGAAACGATCCGAGGTACAACGCATCTCGCAACAACAAGGCGGTAGCCCGAAGACGACACCTTCGAGGAACCTCCAATGGTACCAGATCCAACAAGACGCAACTGGCAAGGAAACCTCGCCCACTAGAGCTCGACTTCAACATTGCAGCTCCAAGCATAGTGGTCACCATAAGTGAAGCCGGGAACTCCGTGTGGCTTGGATCTATTCAACCAAAACCTCTCCAAGTAAACCGTGGCCCACCACAAGAATCACGAAATGCTTGGAGTAACAGACCAGCGAGAGCATCAACTACACCATTTAACAAAGGTGACCACAAAACATCGCCAAGCAAGCGAACCCGGATCCAGCTCCACAGACAAGGGGAAATCGAACAAAGCAGAGCCAGCAAGCCACGACATATCGTTTCAACCGTTAAAAGATGGCGGCACCCCGCTAAGATCCATAGAATGTAGAATGCAAGTGCACATCACCGGAGAGGGATGGTCCCAGGGAATACTCCCCAAGGACACCCTCTCGCTCGAGGGAAAGGACGTCGAGACTCAACCTCGGCATCACATTAACGTATTGGTAATCCCTTCTTTCGTTCAAACTCATTTTCAAATAAAACATACATTTATGATTATAGGTGTAACAGCCAATGTTATACTGACAATGTCGGGCCAATGCCAATAGGACAACCTGAACCAACGTGGCCCTCGGGCCGGACTGCCGATATGTCCCCAATGTCGATTGCCACAATGACCAAATCGTTCCCCCTGAGCAGCTCGCCCGAGTTTGGGCTAATACGTCGAGCAACAGAGGGCGCCAAAGCTTTGTACAGACAATAGTGAATACATCGCCCGGGACGCAATTCCGGCCCTACTCCTCCGAAGGTGTTAAACCCCGTGACAGATGCAGAGTCAAAGCATCTAGCTGCAAGCAACAGGAGGAGATCCCTCGCCTTATGCCCATGACCGGCGTCGCCCTCAAATGAGGTTAAAAGGTAGGGACAATCACGTCCTCGGCCAGGCCTGGCCGAACGAGGAATACGACTGCAGCGGGGCCTACTCCCAGGAACGCAGCATCCTTTTATCATTTCCTTTTCCTTTCTTGTTACTAACCTGTACGCATCCAGCCAGTCAAGGCATTCACTAGCTCTGGATCCCGCTCAAGGATCCATGGCCACCACGGGGCCACCGGGCATTCTTTCCTCGATCGGGTTTCTATCAGGAAGACGGTTCCGCCAAATGAGATTATTAGCAGAATTGCATGCCCCCAGGGAAGGGACCCGACAAGTCCATGATCTCTCTATATTTTCCAATATGGAATCATACAAGAACATCGGATGATCGGGGAAGTCACGCCCATGTGGACCAGACTCACAGCAACAGGACAACATGTATTTACAACTTATATTTTCTCCAAGCAATAAAGAATATTTTCTAAGCATTCGACGCCTCGAAGAAAAATATTTCGAGTTATCCTGAGCAAAAAACCTCTCCATCAAATGCGTCCCGAAACGCTCGAAGACATAAACAAATTCAGCACCCCCACGACCCCAAGGTCGAGACTCTGGGCTCACAAAGCCCTCAAGATATGGCTCCTAATCTTATCCGATATATTCGGAGACTCAACATAAGCAATTCGACAACTTGCGCGACCCTAGGGTCGGAACTCCGGGCTCAACAAGCCTCCGGAAAGCAACTCCGAGCTCACGAGAAGCTATCATCAAGCAAACTTGATGACTCGGAGACTTTCACCAATCGCCACGCACTGGAAAATCCAAAATTGTAAGACCCTAACGGGCAGCCTCGGCAAAACCAGATCTATTCTCCATAAACTGTAAGACCTCAACAGGCATGAAAATCCCGCAGTTTAGGCTATACGCCGCATTTGTAAGAATCCCTAAAGGGCATACCCTCAGTGTAGATGCCTAAAAGTGCTTCTCGGGATAAAAAAATGTCCCTGGCCAAACGCACACAACTCCGATCGAAACGGCTGCTACAACCTAAAAAATGCGACTCGGGGACGCTCGACTATTGCTAAAAAATCCTCCGAATCTACTTCGGAAAGAACCGGCTAAACACAGGCTTCCCTCAATAGGCAAAAAATGAGTCCCGACCACGTCGACTCCAAAATTGCAAAAGCATCGCTTAACTCAACCTATGGGCTATGAACCTTCCGAGGTGCTCAAAATATCGCCGACCACGACTTAAAATCGAGGTTCTTCTAGAACCAACGACGAGTCAGGAAATATAATCAATAAGACCTTAATGAGAGGAAACAAAGCCTACAAAAAGCCTCCAGGCCTTACATCAAACAGCATAAGTTCCATTGTCGCCGGCTAAGCAAAGCCTCCGGGCCTTACACCGAAATGTCTCTATGACCATCAGCTTGAAATTTGACAACTTCAGGATTAAAGTGAGCTCGAATCGTAACCCGATCTGGAGACCGGATCCAAAATAGTTAAACTAAGCAGAGCCTCCGGGCCTCATATCGAAAGGTCTCTACGGCCAAACAGCGTAAGTGCCATTGTCGCCGGATAAGCATGCCTCCGGGCCTCATACTAAAAGGTCTCAACGACCAAGTAGCAGAAAGGCCACCATCGCTTGTCAAGAACTCAGATGGGATTTAAGGGTTGGTTACAGCTCGAATCGCAACACGACTCGGAGACAGAACCTGGAAAATCTCCAGCCCAAACGGGCTCGAGGATAAGATAAGCTCGAGTCAGGATCTCGACTCAGAGACTGAACCTGAAACTTATTAAAAAATACAAGCCTAAAGGCTACTCCAGGATCGAATCGGTCTGGTGGAAAAACTCTAGCGATCAGAAACTCAAAAATTACAAATTACAGGGCTCCCCCTTTCTAACTATTATATATCAATTATAGGGCACAATCTCGGCCCACATCATATGGTGGGATCTATATATGTATATACACGGCAAAGAAGGCAGGGAATATTCGTTCCCCCTTTATTTCCCTTTTTGCAGCTACGACCTCTCGGCCTCCCCCTCATCATCAGATATCATAAACTTGGCATCAAACTCCGTCCCTCGGCATGTTTGATCTCCTCTGAGAGATCGAAACCTCGAGCGTGAATATCCTCAAGGGTTTCCTTCCAAGATTTGCACCTCTCGTACTCCCTGCTATTGCTTGCACGATCAAGGGCCTTCTTCAACTCGGCCCTAACAGTAGCGGCGCTCCTTGAATAAGCACCTATCTTTTGCCCCGAATGGGTGTTATTTATTACGACCTCAGCCCGGACGTCCGCCACCTCAATTTTCGCCCTCGACAGCTCGAATGAGAGCCTCGTGATCATCTTCGCCCGAGCGAAATTATTCGTGCGAGCAGCCTGAAGTTGCACTTGAAAACCGGATGTCGCTGCCAGAGCTCTCTCTTTAGCCTCCAAATGAGTGCTAAGGCGCGCTCGCAGCTCAGCAAGTTCGCGATTGGAGGCACCAACCTGGCCCTAGAGTTGCTCCAGCTCATCCGCTTTGCCCTTCAACTGGAACAGCAACGCTTCAAAGACCGGAAAAGATAGTAAAAGAGATGTGAAGGAAATACGAGCCAACAAGGCGGAATACCTATTTCTCCAAGAGGATCTCCCGAGCACAGCTTTGATCCACCCCGCGCCTTAAAGAAGCGAGCTCGTTTTCCTTTACCGCGCGTAGAAGCTGGAGGGACCTTGCCCTTTCTCACCTTCTGCAGATGGGTCTCTCGACGAAGCAACTCGGCTTTGAGCCTGTCAAAAGCCTGAAAAGAAGCCAAGCGTATGAAGAAAAAGGAAGGAAATACCGGGCCGGAACATCTTTATCACAGGCGAAAACTAACCGCAAAGCCAGAACGATGAGCCTCACCAAGGGCCGAATGTATGTCTAATAAAGCTTCGTTCCTGGAAGCTGGCCAACCGATTGAATCATTTCCTCTCAGCTATTGCGGAGAAGGTGCCTCACCGCAAGCCTCCACGCGCCACAGAACATCATTCCTTTTTCCAGCACTCCTCGATTCTTGAACCGGCAATCTCGCCTCGAACGAACTCCCGATGCCTGCAGTAGGGAAACCGAGCAGATCAGCAAAGGGGAGGCTGCCCCCGAAAAAGAAAAAAGAAGAGTGGGAAGGGAATGCCAGACACCTACCACGATTATTTACCTCTCACCTCCCTTTTGAAAGATGTCGCCATCGGCGCCTATCATGAGTCCAGCATGGTGCTAATTTGCGAGACCATTCGGCTAAGTCTGGAACCTCATCAGGCAACCAACGAGCAGCTACAAACAAAAGACGGGAAGAAATTGCTGTGAGCCCAACCTTATGTAAAGAAAACAGACAGCTCGAACAGAGTGATTACGTGTGGAACTCTATTTCTCAGGGAACGGTAAGAATTCTCCGGGGACAACGTCGGTCGTCCGACTCAAACAAACTGGCTCATCCATCCGTGGTCTTCATCTTCTTGGCCGCCGATCATGGGAGCTCGAGTAGACCGGCGCTGAAGAGCAACCAGGCCTCGAAAGCGCAATGGCCTGTACAGTCTTATGAGGTGACTAAGAGTAAAATCTATCCCAGCCTTGTCGGCAAAGTATCTCATCGACCATACTATGCTCCAGGAGAAAGGGTGAACTACTTGATACCTTCTACAAAAATCGAGCACAACCCGCTCCGGGGAACCTGGCACGAGAACGATGATATACACGCTCAAGAAACCTTCGACGTACATCGTGATGTTCTCCTTAGGGTAAGGGGGTTGCAGGACCATGCCTTCCCCCAACTACATTTGCCCTTGATCACCTTGAGGTCCTCCTCTACCACTGAAGAGGTAATCCTCGACACATGCCCCCGGTGGCCCGGAATATTAGGAGGTTTTCCTGGCGTTGCAACACCCCTCGAGGATGTGTGCTCCGGGCACCGCTCCCCCGATGTCGGAGAAGGACCGCTATCGCCAGCCAAACGGGGAATACACGAAGAAGTACTCTTCGCCTGAGCATCAGACGTCGAAGCAGCGGCCATGGCCACAACAGAATAATAGGAAGAAGAAGAGTATCCAAGCATAAATCGCCTAAAGGAGAGAAATGGGGAAGCTCGCGGAAAGTACCTGGCTCTATAGAGGAGATGAGCTTATCAAATAAGAAACTGCAGTAATCGTCGCTTGAGGGAGGAGTAGTCGAATATATAAGGGCCAGGCAACAACCGACCAAATTGCCCAAATAGGCCAATTAATTCTGGTCGCGTTAACATCACACTCCCCTTGGGGAATGCAATGGCGGAATTACTCCAGACTCCCACGTGATTCGTGAAAGCAGGAGGAGGGACTCGGGGATCCCCGACGTCGGTCCCCCAATCTAACAACTCAACCTCGGCTACAAATACAAAAGGGTCCGAAGGCCCGATACCTACTGCTCTGAAACAAGAAGAACTACCGAAATAAAGACTCTTTTTTATTAACAAAACAATTGTACATCTTTGCAGTATTCGGAAGGGAGAACATATGAAACAAAAAAGAGAAGGGGGCTCGGAGACTACTCCTCGCCGCTATACTCATCGCCCTCGTCGGGAATAATTAGCCGCCTCAGTTCCTCTTCTGTCTCACGAGCCTTGTTCAGGTCAGCAGATAGCTCGAAGCCCTGGGCCTTGAGTTCTTCCAGTACCTCCCTCTTTCCTTTCGCCTTGGCATGATCAACAGCACAGACCAGTTTTTGCTCAGCCGCCAGGGATATGTCACGGAATATCATATGTGTTGTGGCCGCGTCCGCCTTGTAAGCATCGGCGTCTCGTTCCACATCAAGATTAGCCTAGATCAAAGCAGCAATCTCCTTGCGGGTGCCCGAAAGAAGGCTCCGTGATGTCGCCAACTCCCCAGTTGCATTATTATTTCGCTCCCTCAGCTCGGAAACCTCTGTTTCCAACTTTGCGATATTCGAGTTTCCCTGGTCAACCTTCGTTACGAAACTGGGCGACGAATATGTGAACACAAGACACACATATAGACGCCAAGCGGAGGAGAAGATATGAAAGAAATAAAAGGAATACCTGTGCAGTAAGAGCGGTCTTCTCCCATAGTGCCGCCTCTAAAGTGGCTCGAAGCTCCTTCACCTTTCTCAAAATGAGCGAGTTCCCTGTGGAGCCGTGATATGACACGATCATATATCTCTTTGCACAATAGCGCAATAATGAAGTTTGAGAAAAGCGATGAATAACGCCCAAAGGCGGAGGGAAACACTCAAAAGAAAAATTGGCACCTGCCGCAGGGATTTCTCCGCTGCTTCGACGACGTCAGATACGTCAAGATCAACCCCGTTAGGTACGTCATCGAGGATGTTGGCAAAAGTTCCTTCCCCTCAAAAGGAAGTATTGACCGTGGAACAAACTATCCTCCCGGCGTCTCTCAATTCTCCCGACGAGACTGAACAGTTTCGTATGAAGTCGTTCGGGTTATTAACCCCGTCAAATAGCAGCCCGTGCCCCGGGAAGGCTTCGAACTCCGTCCCATCTAAGCCCGTAGCCCTGCTGGCAGAAGCTACGTCGAATCTCGCCGAGCAGTTAAAGACCACATCGGCGTCCTCACCAACAACCTCCGGCTCCTTAGCCTTGCTGGCCCCAGCCGTCCCGGACTCAGTAGCCTCCGACCGGGGCTCTTGCGAACCCCTCTTGCTGGTCCTCGACCTACTTCTCAGTGGATTGCCATCATCACCTTCTTACCCACCTACACCGGGATCTGGGTCGGAGCTCGGAATGGCAGCCTTATCACGTCGGGCAACGACCACTCTTATTTTCCTTTCCTTGCCCGTGCCGACCCCCAATGCCTCCTTTTCACCACCAGGGGGTGGCCTCATTAACTTCTTTTCCCCAAGGCCTGCATCAACACGATGAGTAAAGCACAAAGGGAATATAAAATACGAGATATGTACAGAAAAGAAACCCTACCATGGTTCTTGGCCACCCAGCGCTTATCGGCCATGATCGCCCAGGATCGGAGATGATACGGGAACCTTTTGTCCAAGCGCTCGATCTACCTCGCTAAGTCTGGAACTTCCTCAGTATGCCAAGGAGAAGATGGAGAAAGACGTCAAAAGGTTATTACACGTTTGAAAGAAAAGTTGAGGAATGACTAAAGAGAAGATATACTTACGCTGAAAGTTCCACCGTTCGGGAAAAGGCATCCATTAGACCGGGATAATGTCTGAGGTACGCACCCAAACAAACCTGCTCATCCACCCCCGGTCCTTCCCCTCATCGACGCTTGAAAGGAAAGGTTTCTTGGATCGTTGCCGAAGCTTGATCAAGCCTCGGTACAGCCGAGGGCGGTATAGTCCGATCATATGATTGAGAGTGAGAACTTCACCTGCGATCTCCTCAGTAAAGTGCCTGAGCATCAGCACAATCCTCCAAAAGGACGGTAAGATCTGGCCAAGGGTCACTCGATACTGAATGCAGAAGTCAAGGATCACCGAGTCGATGTCCAAGGGAGGAGATTTTACAGATTCATCGGGACCCAGGGTGAATGGGTAGGTATATACGCAAAGAAAGCCCTCCTTGAAACTAGTAATATCGTCGCCAGAGGCAGGAATTCCCATTGTCACTGTTTTTATCCCATCGGTAGTCACCCTTCACTTTTTCAACACGAGTCACGACACTCGTGTATCGAGACACATGCACGCATCGGCCCGGCTTGGATGCGGGAGCCTCGGTGTCGAAATCCTTCGACGTGTCAAGCTCGGAAGGGGTCCATTGCTCTAGAGAAGGGGCCAGTATCGTTCCGATGGGGTACCGTCCTGGAAGTCCTGGCCATAAATAATGATGGAGCTCTTCCGAAAAGAGAATGAGAGAAGGATGAAAATATATCAAATAAATTGGGATTCCGGTTCACAAGCCTAGAGGAAGGGCAAAGATGAGCAGCTTCTGGTGATCAGATCATTTTATAGGAACCAATTAGGGAAGCGGAAGGGAAGAGCCTGCAACAGTTCGTGAACTCCTCGATCATCGCATATGACGGCGGCCCCACACGGTTTCCGGGGCTATAGCATTTAATGCTCTTATATGAATTACATCATGGTAATAATGGCCTCGAGGCTACGAGGCTACGATTCGGTGTCGTTTCCCATCACTTCGATATAGGAAACGCGCAGACTATCTGTATGCGGTAAAAATCAGAAGACTTGATTTTTGCTATCAAGACAATTTTGGAAGCCTTCCTCGAGACCCCGAAGGTGGAAGGCTACGATCGAGTTCCCAACCTAAGGCTCATCGAGGTCCGACTCGAAGGAAGCAGGGCTCGAGGTCAGGGTAAGAGAAGAGGTCTCCGAAGCACACGACTACACTTGATAAGGCCGGTCTATCTGTAGCCTACTGAGATGACGTGCGATAGGTCGTCCCATCTTTCTACTCTTGTAAATGATATGTACGTGCTTTACTGAGTCCCTTCTCCTATATAAAGGGGAACCCCACCTTGTAAGGGGCTGATGTTGCTCCACTTCTTCAATAAGCAATAATATCTCTCTCTCTTTCTTCTAAGTTATCAGTGTTCTTCGACCCCGAGGTCGCTTTAGCATTTTATTGTTCTTCGCTTATTCTTCATCATTTAGCTCAAGATTGACGATATAAAGCCTTGTTTATCTATATCCTTACCTATTATCCCCTTCCTTACTACCCTATATTATATCGAGATAGGCCCGAGGCCTGGCCCCGAGGTATCTACTGGCTTGCTCTAAGCTCGGGGACGTCCCCTTACTGGTTCGATTATCGTTTTGCCTAACTCGATCTTTACTGTTTTACTCCATGTATTAGCACTACTCGCCCTTACAAACTAGCTCAGGAATAGATCGCGTATTTTTAGAATCCCATTTATAAATTTAATTGTTGTTACCATTTTCACGGTAAAGAGTTCTACTCGTTATCGAATGCATGTTCAGATTTTGTAATTTTGGTCGGGTTGCGAGACGCGGCCCGAGTTGAATTTTTACTTCTATTTAATGATTGTAACTTTATTATCTGGAATAGTTTCCTATAGATTATATTTATGCATGAAGTTGGTTTGGATAGATTCGAGCCGTTCAGAGTCGGATAATCGAGGGAAAGGCCTACTAGTGGATTGAGTTAGCATGTTTTGAGGTAAGTGTCTTGCCTTACTTTGTGTGGGGAATTACCCCTTTGGATTGGTGTTGTTTGTTCAAATTGTGACGTGCGAAAGCCATGTACGCAAGTTGACGAGTATATACATGGGCTAAATGTGGAAATTTACTAGTTTTTACTATGTATATTCCTTTCATGCCTTAATTGAGTTACCTTAACTTGATATTATAATCATAATTAGTCGATCTACGCATGCTCTACTGGTCTTATCTTTTACTTGTTAATTGCCTTTACATGTTTAGTTGATTTATTGTTTCCTTTATTCCTTATTCATTATTTAACCATTGGGTTACTTACTGGAAGTTGTTATTTTTGGAATATCTTGTTGTTGAAATGTGTATTGAGTTATAAAGGCTGTGATTTACATGGAGGCAAAGTTGTTAAAGTTGTGAAATACTATTCTTGTTGAGTTATTCACTTATGAATGTTGTTGTGAGACTCTTGTGCATATTGTGGTTGAGCCATGGGCTATTTGTTGTGAATACACTATTTTTTTTGTGTCATGGCAAGTTGTGATATTGGCCACTTAGGTGCGATTGCTGATACGTTGTGATATTGATACGCATGCGATTGTATAATGTTTGGGATAGAAACACATGCGGTGAGATAAGGTGGGCTTCATACGCATGTTGCTAGTAGGGGAACTACTTGAAGCCACATGTGTGATAAGGTGGGTTAAAATACAGGAATCTATTTCGGAAAAAATAATTTTCAAAACTAAATGCAAGACTCCCGTGGTGGTATAAGAATATGTCACGACCCAAGTTCTCCCTCCATGAACTGTCGTGATGGCACCTAGTCTCTACGACTAGGTAAGCCTAACCATTTGCGGAAAAGGAAATAAAGATACGAAACTAGCAATTTACGGGTAACATAATAGAGAAGTTTGAATTGTCGCTCAGCATACACAATATCACTCTCTCAAACTGAACACAAAAAACTCTTAAAACCCGGAATCTCATGAAATCACAAGCTTCAGAATTACATAATGTATCTAATATCCCGTAAGTCTAACAACGAAGAAAAATACAGGAAGTCTGTAACTAAAGGAGGAATAGAGAGGGACTTCTAGGTTTGTGGACACGGCAAATATACCTCGAAGTCTCTAGATCGCCTCGCCTCACTTGATGTATGGCTGAGAAGTAGAACCTAGATCTTCACACAAAGAATATGTGCAGGAAAAGGCATGAGTACACCACAGCGGTACCCAGTAAGTGCCAAGTCTAACCTCGGTCGAGTAGTGACGAGGAAGGTCATAGCCCTACTTGTTATATATATATATATATATATAAACAAGGTAAAAGAGTATAAAATGTGACAGTATGGTTAAGATACTAACAGTCGAATAAGAATAACATCACAGAAAGAATATAACTCACTACACAGAGATAGCAACAAGGAATCTCCAAGAATATCATCCGTAGCCCCAAACGTAAATGTGTAGAGGATCTCCCGGGATATCGTCCCGTAGTCCAAATCATAAATATGTAGGGGAATCTCCCGGAATACCGATCCGTAGTCCCAAAGTAATTATCCAGTACAGGGCCATCTCCGAGGATATCGTCCCGTAGTCCCAACTATAAATGTGTAGGGAGTTCATCCGGAATACCGATCCGTAGTCCCAAAGTAAACATGCAGGGGTTCTCCCGGAATACATATCCGTAGTCCCAAAGTAAACACACAACAGTATCAATAAGAAATCCTACATTTCTATTCATGGTCGTATCGGGAAAACAGGAAATTTCTACTCTAAACATGCTACACAAAGTCCAGGTAAGCAGTTAAAGAAGGTAAGACAGTTAAGTCACATAAGCATGCTTTCCTAAGCTAAACAGGAGCCTATATATACTAGTGCTACTCAATTAAAACAAAACATAGATATTTACTTAATGAAAATGGGGTTTTCAACAATTAGCACATGTACGCACTCGTCACCTTACATATATTGCATTCATATAACAACATTACCATGTCCTAAGCGGAGTTCCCCCAACACAAGATTAGGCAAGCCACTTACCTCGAACCAGCTCAAAATCAATCTGATATCATGCTATTGGCACGAGTATCTAACTCCAAGTGGCCCAAATCTAACCAAATCGATTACATAATGTAAATAAAACTACAAGCAACTAATTTAACCAATGAATTCATATCTACGGCGATAATTACAAAAAAAGCCCAAAAATCCTCCCCGGGACCACGTCTCAGAATCGGGTAAGAGTCACAAATTATGAACACCCATTCACTCACGAGTGTAACCATACCAAAATCACTCAAATCCGATACCGAAGTCTCGATCAAATTCCCAAAATTCGGCCTAATAATTTTTCTCAAATTTTCCCAAAGTTTCATCCCAAATCCAAAATTAAATGATAAAACTAAGATTAGATAATGGCATATATTCAAAAAGGAGTTAGGAATCAATACCCACTGACCTTCTTTTCAAAAATCCCACAAAATCGCCTTCCACCGAGCTCCAATTTGATTTCAGAAATTATGAACTCAAACCCTTTTCATATTTCTGCCCAGCAATTTCCGCTTCTGCGAGGGGACTACCGCACTTGCGGCTCCTACTCGGCAACTTCGAAATTTCATTAACGGCAAGATTCCGCACCTACGGCCCTTTACACGCAGATGCGATTCCGCTTCTGCGGTCCATGGGCCACATCTGCGACCACTTCCCTTATTCCTTAGACCGCACCTGCGGTTGTCTAGCGGCTTCTGCGCCGCCGCACCTGTGGTTGCCTAACCGTTTTTGCGACGCCGCACCTGCGGCCCAAACTCCGCAGGTACGAAACCAACAGGTTCAGCAAAGTTCAACAATTTCCTAATTCCAATTCAACTTCCGTTAAGCATCCAAAACTCACCCGAGGCCCCCGGGACCTCAACCAAACATGCCAACCAATCCTAAAACATCATACGAACTTAATCCAACCCTCGAATCACCTCAAACAATGCTAAAAACACGATTCACCCTCCAATCCAAGCCTAATGAACTTGAAATCTCAAGAATTCTACAACCGATGCTGAAACCAACCAAACCACGTCTGATTGACCCCAAATTTTGCACACAAGTCACATTATACACTACAAAACTATTCAAACTTTTTGAATTCGATTCCAACCCCGATATAAAAATCTCACTATCGACGGAAACTTCAAAAATTCAACTTTCTACATTTCACGCCTAAATAAGCTACAGACCTCCAAAACAAAATCCGATCACGTCCCTAAGCCCGAAATCACCCAATGGAGTTAACGAAATTGACAGAATTCCATTCCGAGGCTATCTTCACACAATTCCAACTATGGTCCAAATTCTAAAGCTTAAGCTCTCATTTAGATACTATATGATCCAAAATACTCCGAAAATCAAAACGATTCTTCCCGGCAACTCACAATAGCAGAAACAAACACGGAGAAAGCAATTAGTAGGGCATCGGGGCGTTAATTCTCAAAATGACCGGCCGGGTCGTTACATCCTCCCCCTCTTAAAATATTTGTTCGTCCTCGAACGAGCATAGAGACATGCCTGAAGTGGTGAAAAAGATGAGGGTAACAGCTATGAATATCCTGCTCGATCTCCCAAGATGCCTCCTCGACCGGCTGACCCCGCCACTGAACCTTTACTGATGTAATGTTCGTTGAATGCAACTTTCAAACATGTCTGTCCAATATCGCCACTGGCTCTTCAATATAGGATAGATCCTTGTCCCACTAGACTAAACTGAAATTCAACACATGCGACGCCATGATACCTTTGGAGCATCGAAAGATGAAATACTGGATGAACTCCTGCCAAACTGGGAGGTAAGGCAAGCTCATAAGCATCCTCCCCAACACGTCGCAATACCTCAAAAGGTCCAATAAACCTCGAACTCAATTTCCCCTTCTTCCCAAATCTCATAACGCCCTTCATAGGAAAAACCCGAAGCGAGACTCACTTTCCAACTATATGGCAAACATTATGAACCTTCCGGTCCGCATAACTCTTCTGTCTGGACTGGGCTGTGCGGAGTCTATCCTGAATCACCTTAAGGTTCTACAAGGCATTCTGAACCAAGTCTATTCCTAATAATCTAGCCTCGCCCGGCTCAAACCAACCCACCGGGGATCTACACCGCCTACCATACAAGGCTTAATACGGTGCCATCTGAATGCTGGATTGATAACTGTTGTTGTAAGAAAACTCCGCTAGTGGCAAAAACTGATCCCAAGAACCTCTAAACCCTATCATGCACGCACGGAGCATATCCTCAAGAATTTTGTTTACCGATAAAATGGTAATAACAATTAAATTTGATTATGAGGTTCTAAAAATACGTGATCTATTTTTATGCTAGTTTTTATGTAGTGGATGCTAAGTAAAAAATTAGAAAGAGAGATTATAGCTTAGAAGAGACATGACAATCGAACCAAACAGTTGGAGATTGGGGCCTCGAGTCGTCGATTATAATGCCTCGCGGTCGAGTTGGGTAATGGGCTTAGAGCGATCGAGGGAGAACCAACACTTTATAAGAGCTATAACGATGGCTCTTTATGATCAATGATAAGCAATAAATGATGAACAATAAATAGAACACAATGAATATAAGCAATAAATGAAGTAATGAAACTATGAGAATATGTTAGAGAGAAGAGAGAATGCTCCTGTGTATTTAGTCTTGGGTATCAGGTCTCTACAAAATGATATGGATCCCCTTTATATATGAGGCGGAATCCCAACGTAGTACAAATACATTCATTACAAAGATATGGGGCTGGTACAGCCGTTTAATGCCTTGATTCACTTTTTGACTAGTCCACTAGACTTGGCCAGCTACATGTACGCGCCTTGGGAACTTAACCTTGATCCACCGAGACCACTAATTTTAATTGCCTCGAGGCCGCTCGTTACTTACATTACCTCGAAGTAGATCACCGAGAACCCTCAGAGTCGATCACTAAAATTCCTCAAGATGCCTTGATGAACGTAAAATTGAATCGTTGATTTCTACCGTATACAAAGAGTCCCGCGTTTCCTAGAACAAAGTGATAGGAAACGATTTTGAACTCCTACTCCTTAATCATCATCATCATGACATCATCCCATCAACGTATTAAATACCATAACTCAAAAGCCACACAAGGGTTGCCGTCAAACACGACTATCGAGAAGCCCACAAACCGCTATTGGTTCGTCCTTTCCGCCGCCCATATGGCTTCTATAAATGCATCAATTGTTTCATAATTCACACTTTTACAACATCTTCAAGTTTTCAAGGCCAAATACATCCCCTTTCACATTCTTTCTTCTTCCGTTCTTGAATCTTTGCCTGCCTTCTCAGAAAATCCTTTCCACCACCATGGCTAGAACTTCCAAGATAGTGCCTCGGAAAGACGAGGCTGCCTCTTCATCTCGAACATTAAAAAGAAATCAAAGGATAATCCCAAAGCCGATCCTACTATCGAACAGTGTACACCCATCGAGTTCAATAGCACAAAGGAATTTTCCATCGAGAGACCTTCATCTATGTCGGGTCGATGCGAACACATATCCCGATTCATCAACGTTGTGAAAGACATAAGCAAAGTGCAGGCAGACTGCCAATGGGATAAAAAAGTGCTGGTTGAGATCCCTAGCCCGAAAGGGAGCATAACGGACCATAAGGTCGGTTTTCTTCATGTGTACACATACCCGTTCACCTTGGGCCCTATCGATTCCCCGGACCCTTCTTGGCCGTCCACAGACCCGGTCGTTCTCGACTTCTGTTGTAAATACCGAGTGACACTTGGCCAAATTTACCCCTCTTTCTGGAGGATAGTTTACATGCTTCGCTATTTTTCTATTGAAACCGAGAGTAAGACTTTTACCCTTGATCATCTAATCAGGCTATATAAACCCCGTCTTTTTCGAGGCTTGATCAAGCCTCACCATCGTGCATCAAAACCCTTTTTCTCGAGCATTGATGAGCACAAGGATCGGGGTTGGATGAGCCGGTTTGACCGAGTGAAGACCTCAGACATTATTCCGGCTAGGTGGATGTCGTTCACGGAGGAGTGGAACATGGAGCGTAAGTGCCTCTTCTTCGAGTATGCTTTGTTATCTTCTTTCTTTCTTCAACAAGCAAACTTAACCTTTGCTCACGCAGCCGCCCTTTGGTATCTCGAATCTGTTCTGGACCTGTTAGGGTGGTTTAGGGGATTAAATACCTCGTTCCCTAATCCCGAGGCCTCTTGGCCTGAGCTGACTATACGCGGTGGGTGGCAAAGAATCACGATAAAATCATTCTTGCCTCCTATATCATATTTTTGTATTTCTTCCCCATACCCTCTATGCTGACAAATTTTTATCACTTTGTTTGTGCAGGCCTTGGCGATGGAGTACAGATGAGATGCCTCCTGATGGCGAGGAGGAGGCTCCGAAGCCTGATAAGGGAAAGAAGAGGAATAAAGTGGCGGGCACTGAGTCCTCTATGGCAAAGAAAACCAAGTCTCGTAGATCTCGAGCTCAGGCCGAGGTCTCATCTTCAGCTTCTGGAGCGGGCTCCAATGACGAGGACGAGGATGATGATGGCGACGATGTCCCTTTCGTACAAAGGAAAAGGTCTGGCACAGATGCCCCCCAAGTGTCTATGTCGAGAGCCACTATGTCGGGGATGGCTGAATCAGCTCGAGCCCATGCTTCAGAGGGCCTTGAAGAGGGTGCGAGTGCGGTCCCTAAGCCCCTGTTCGAACGTGGTGCAACATATGCCGATGAGACCGTTGCTGCTGGTTTTAAAGGGCCTAGGCCCGGAGCTTCTCGGGGATGGAGTTCGCCCCTTGGCAATATCAAAGCCCTAGGTGGCCTTAATTTTGGTCCTCAGTTCTCGCTCGGGGAATACAGGGACGCTCAGGACCCAAAGGCTGCCAAATGGAGGGTCCCCTCAAAGAGGGAGATGGGCTTGACAACTTCCTTGATGGCATTGATGATGCTAGTGAGGACGTCGATCTCGACGCTCCCAACGCTATCAAGGAAGCGGAGAGGTTTCAACAGAAGGTGATAGCTTTTTATGTATGCCGTTCTAGTCTCAAGTACCTTTCCTTGTTTTTCTGACTCTTCTGTTTCGTTAAAGGCTAAGAAGATGTATTATCACGCATACTCTAGGCTCCAAACAAGCTTTCATGCCGTGGAAAGGAGCTCGAGAAGCTCACATCAAGACTGCACGAGTCAGAGGCCTTCTCTGCCCGAAAGGATGAGGAGTAAAGCAAGCATCGAGAGAAAGTTGCTGCTATGAACATGGAGATTCTCGAGCTGAGGAGGCAAAACTAGGTTGTGACCTTGGAGTTATCAACAACCCAGGGTCTTCTCCGAAATGCTCGAGAGGAGGTTGCTGCGCTATCTGTAGCAACGTCTGAGGTTGAAGATAATGCCGCTACAAATCAGAGAGATGCCATTACTGTGAATAATCTAGCCTAAGAGATATCAGAGGAGGCCAAGAAAAAGCTAACTCAAACTATCGCATACGCTCGTGCAAAGGCGAGGAGGCAAGCCTTAGAGGAAGCCAATGTTGAAGGTGTCGATCTCTTAGCTAAGATCGAGGAGGCTAGAGATTTGGAGGAAGAGTTGGAACTCTTAGTCGCTTTGAATGAAGATCCCGAAGATGGTTTAGAGGGCAGTGGCAATGAAGAGTAGGCCTCCATCACATTTCTCTTTCTTTTTGCTTTTTGTGTATGTTTTCCTTGGGAAACAGGTCTTGTAATGCTGCCCCTTACAAACATATTTTTCATAATGTAAAAAAAGATTTTTGTTTCCAGACGCGCATTCTTTATTTTTTAGCGATCATGCGGAATTCAGTCTTCAAATTTTGATGTCAACTCTTAGGAGTCCATATTCGGGGTCAATCGGACCCTCGAGATTGGGCACCATCTCGAGATTAAGTCGGTAGCTCCTTTGGGGTTGATGCTTAAAATAGCAGGAATCCTTGGGGTCTCAATATTCCCCGAGCACCGCGTGATAGCATTATTCACGCGACATGGTAGTGGGGCCCCCGGGGTGATCCCATCAGTACATTTCCTAAAAAGTGGTGCTGTCATGGCCAGACTTAATTGGTCTCCTGGATAGGCAAACAGTCGCCGCTTGCCTCAATATATGCATTCGCTCATTTCTTAGCTGGAGATTCTGCTACTCTGGGTAACTATCCCTTTCATAGAACTTTTGTTCTTTGTGCTAGTTCCCTCGTCATTTCAACTCAAAGACTTCACCAAAATCTTCATCCTCCTCTTCCTATTTTACTGTAGACATGGCTGCTACATCGAAATCCGTTCATCAAGGAGAGGGGAGTTCTGCCTCTATTGCGTTTTTTGTCGGTGGTACACCACCGGTATCCGATGAGTGGGCCTCGAAGTGCTTTTTCTCGAGGAGAGACTTTATGCTGGAGAGACCTCCCAACATCCACAGACATCGGGAGCATGCATCGAGGTTTATCTCCTCAATAGAGGAACATGTCGAGGTGATTAGGGAAGACTGAAGATGGGGAGAAGAAGTGGTACTGTAGGTACCTTCCTCGAAGGAGAGTATCATGACCCATGTCGAGGGGTTTTTGAACATGTACACATATCCCATTACGTTGGGCTCCCATGACAGGGTGGTGCTTGAGTTCTATAGGAGGTATCAGGTTACCTTGGCGTAGGCTCACCCATCCCTTTGGAAGATAGCGCTGACGATAAGATACTTTGCGGATAAGGCCAGGCTCGAATTCACCCTTAGCCACCTTTTTAGGTTATATCGGCCTCTGCATTACCGTGGCTTGATTACTCTACAACGTTGATCCACCCGGTCCCCTGCCGTTAAAGATGAAGAGTACGAAGACCGAGGTTGGATGAGCCAGTTTGTTCGAGTACAGGCAATTGATATTATCCCTGGAGAGTTTTGCCATTTCATGAGAAATAGAATCTCACATGTAAGTGGTATACTTGTATTTTTATTGCTCTGTCCATAGTGGAGGCAGGCTCTGTAAAGATGTTTTTTCATTTCATTTTCTTTAGCAATTCCTTGGCTGTCGGACGAGGTTCCTGACCTAGCTGAATAGTCCCGTAAGCTGGCAACTTGCTTGACTTATGATAAGTGCAAATGGCGAGACCTTTCCAAGGGGATATGGGAAGAAAAGCATCATGGTAGGTGTTCAATGGCTTGTTTCCTCAAAAAAAGTCGCACCAACTCTGTTGCCGCAGGTGTCGGAGATTTTTCCGAGATGAGGCTGTGTCCCCTGGGGGAGGAGGAGAGATCGCTAGCCTCGGGGCTGAGGATCGATCATAAACGGAAGGAATCTTCAAGGTGTGAGGATGCTCGCAGTGGGGCGAGTCCTCCTCTAAGGTTCAAAAGAGACGAGTCGGCCGAGATTCCGGTTTCAGAGGCTTCAGTTTTTGTAAAAAACATTCCATGTTCTCATCGAAGGTACTTCGAGGGACAAGGGTCATCCGGCGCCTTCCTCTTCTCCTACCGAAGGCACTTTAGGGGAAATTAAGCCATCGCACGTAGGCTCGACCTTTGGTGAGGCTCAGCAGCTTAGCTTCATGGTAAGCTTTGGTAGCCGGTATAGGCTTCTTTCGGTTTCGCGCCCTTCCTTTCTTATTGAGTTTTCTTTTGTAGACCTTTGACAAGATTAAGCCCGAGCCACTTCACCGTGAGGCCAGGCTGCAAAAAGTTTTGTATGGGGAGAAATCCCTTAGGATCCTTTGTAGGAAAAATGAAGATGAGCTGGTATACCTGCGGTGCGAGGAGGATCGAAGTCGGAACTACGAAAGCCATCTCGAAAGACAGGTAACCTATATTTCGTGTCGGTGTATGCTCCCCTTCCGCTTTCGGAGATTAATATTTTGACATTTCAGTTGAAGAGCAAAACGAAGGATTTGGAACGACTTTAGGGAGAAGTTGGCGGGGTCAAATATGAGTTTAACGAGTTGAAGGCTCAGGTAGGTGCCCAAGTTGCGACCAAGGAGGATGCTTTAGCTACGGCTTCCACCCTCGAGGTGCAACACCGGAATGCTCGTGCAAACAATTCTGTTCGAGCGAATATGATTACAAGGCTCGAGTCTGAGCTTTTGGAGGTGAAGGCCGAGGTTGTGGATGCCCCGGGCCGAGGCTGTGATGAGCCGCACTAAGGCTGACAAGAAAGTGGCGGTCTATTCGAACGGCGCTACTAATGCTAAAGCTGAGCTAAGAAAGGCTCTTGATCGTGAGAGCAGAAATAAAGAGTACGTGAGGTGTAAATCTCGGAGGGAAACCCTCGAGGAAATTCATGCAAGTGGCTTCGACCTCTCGGAAGAGATAAAGCAGGAGAAGGTGGAAGAATATGGTGCTAAATTCCATCTATCCGATGCCGAGGATAGCGAGGATGAGGCCGACTGGCCATAGTCCCCAAGGGGGGCGTAGATTTCCTTTTCTGTTTCTGTATATAGCACTTTCACAGTACGTTGTAAATGAAGCTTGTATTTTCTCGCATACATGTATAAAAGGAAACCTCGCAGTTTTATTTCTCCTACATTTCTTTTTGCCTTGATTTTAGCTAGATGAACTGGTCTCTGAGGTAAAAAGGAATCATTATATTCATAGTATGGCCCTGGGATCATTAGGCTGGCCCGTAGGCTCTTACGCGCTTTGGTCTGTGTGACCTTTCAGCATAAGCCGACGTTTTAGCTCTTATGCTTTTGCTCTTAGGCATATTTAATTAGATGTTTCGGGTTTAGTCTCCTAGTCGGGTTTTGACTCGAGTTCATTCGACCCTCGTGTTTTTTAATTTAAAGCTGGCCCTTGGGCTCTTACGCGTTGGGTCGATACGACCTCTAGTATGGGCTGGCGATAGTGGCTCTTACGCTTTAGGTCGGTACGACCTTAAATGTGAGCTGGCGACAGTGGTTCTTACGCATTGGGTTGATGCAACCTTTAATATAGGCTTTATTTTTCCCTCGATAAGGATTTTCTTTGAAATTGTATTTCCTGAATTTTTGATGGTTCGATAAAAACCTCGATTGTTAGTCATTATATGGCGATGATCGAGCACCTCGGGAGGTTTGGCTCTGTGGCTGAGTATCTCGAAGCTTCTATTTAGGAGCTAACATGGTCGAAGCTCTTTTGCCTATGTCGAGGGTAGCCTATTTAATCGGTTCTTTTCGAAGTATATTCCAAGTAATTGAAGGCCTGTGATTTTACAGCCAGTCCCCGAGTGTTCGGGACGTTTTGCTCTTGAGCTATTTTGTAATCTTAATGTTGCCTCATTGAGTGCTTATGAGTTTGAAGCTCCGACCCGGGGGTCACATTGTTTCGATTTGTTGACGCTAGTCCCTGAGTGCTCGGGCGTTTTTGATAGAGGAGCTATTTTTTTGCAGAAAATACCGAGCTTCTTTGAAACGCAAAATGCTTTTGGGAAGTATTCTTTAATTACTTGTTACAAGCATACACGTCTTTTCTGTTAAGGGTTAAGTGATTATATATGGGCACGGTTCGTTCGACCATGGGGGATGCCCCCCAGTATTCGAGGTTGATTGCAAAAGAAGCCTTGAATACTTATTGAGTTTGCCTTAGGTAGCATATAAATATTGCCTCGTTAAAAACCTTGCCGGCAAAACCCTTTTCTGGATAAAAACTCAGTCGAAGGAAAATAGTGCAATAAATGCTTTAAACCCTTAAGTTCTACGAGCTGGGTTAGCGCTTCGACTGTCTCAGTCGTACAACTATATAAAGGTTAGTATGAGGTGTAAATAAAAAGGGAGATGGTTATACCGTAGTTACCATGATGCTTTGAGCCTCGGTAGGCCTTCAGTATTTGCTCTGAGGATGCGGTACGACCCTTTGTTTGTTCATTCGGATACAGTCGAGAACATGCCTCGTGGTCGCTATTTCACTGTTTGTTTATTCTTCGGCCCCCTTTATGGTGGATAAATTGGTGTTTTGGGTTATGCCGGCAACACTGACTGGTATGACGGTTTCCCCTTTCATTATTTTGTTCGCCGTGTTGAGTCCGTTGAGGACTTCTAAAGGCGGGCATAATTTCGTCAAGTAGTCCGAGCTGCTCTGTCACCTTCGACCTGATAATATTGGCCGAGCTACCTAGATCCAAAGTACATGTTTAATTTGAAATGTGTTCACAAGAAAAGAAGTTACTAGTGCGTCATTATGGGGCTGAGATAGAGCCTCGAGTTCACTTTTCCTTGTCGAATGATGTTTTTGTTCTCCTTGCCGTGAAATCCTGCAGGGCGCCGACACCTCAAAAGATCGTATTGATGACATGTTGCATCTCATCTGCTTCGTTCTTTTTGGTCTCCTCTCTTTCCAAGAACTCGTTTTTGGCTCGGTCGCTGAGGAATTCTCGTAGCTGACCTTTGGTGAGTAATCGGGCCACTTCTTCCCGGAGTTGTCGGCAATCTTCGATCCTGTGCCCGTGCGTGTTGTGAAATTCACACACTAAGTCATGGTTTCTTTTTGAAGGGTGCGATTGTACAGGACTCGGCTACCTGGTGTCTCTGATTTTACTTATGGAGAACACGATGTCTGATACGTCGATGTTGAAGTTGTATTCCGACAAGCAAGGTGCCTTCGTCGGTCCTGTGTACCTATCGAATCCAGCTCTGTTGACGAGTCTCTGAGGATTCTGTTATCGGTCCATCATTCAATCATTGCGGGGTATGTTGCACCTCGGAGCGTTTCTCCTGTCTTTGGTGTATGGTTGGTACCTTTCTTTGTTTGGCTTTGGCTCCTTCGCCATAAGCCTGCTTGAGTATACCGAGCCCGAGGGGGCTCCTAGTTGGTCGTCCTCGACCCTAATATTCGATTGATATCGCTTATGAACGTCCGACCAGGTCACGACGGGATATTCAAGCAGATTCTATTTCAGCTGCTTCGAGGCCACCGAGCTTCGTTCATTTTGACCTTGAGTAAAGGCCTGCACTGCCCTATCGTTGGAGACAAGTGGTAGTTCCATTTGTTGTTGACACCCAATTTTTCCCTATATATTTTTAATATGCAAAATACCTTCAAAATAACATATACATGCATATATAAGCATGTCTAAATGTTTTATTATTTTTTCCTAATTTTTAAAGGCTTTTAATCAAGTTATTTCCCTATTTTATCCATAAAAAACCAATAATAATTTCCAAAATTATTATTTTTGGTAGTTCATTTATTGGACATTCATATTTATGCTGAAATATAGCTAAGATCATTTTTGCATATTTTTTACAAATTTAGTTAGTATTTTTAATGCTAAAAGTGCATATAATTGCAATATTAGCCTCTATCAGGATTTAATTGTGATTTATATTCATAAAATTAAGTCCTATATTTTTAAATTGTTAATTATATACTATAAATCATTTTAGTGCTTTCAATTTATTTTTCCAGAAATTGGCTATTTCCCAATTTCGTTTCAATTATAGCCTAATTTGAATCCTAAATCAGACCCAATTTTTCCCCAGCCCGATTTTGTTTAAACCCGACCCCTAACCCAACTAATCCTACCCAAACCCGGATCCCCACCTAACCCCTTTAATCCCAGCCGTTGATCATTTAGATCAACGGCCACCGACTGCCCTTTCCTTTTTAATTCCAAACGACCCCTTACCCTACTGCATTTCTCACCTACTGCCGCCCTTGAATTCCCCTTCTCTCTCAACTCCCTCCGAAACTCTCATGAACCCTAGCCGCCGCCATCTTACCCCACCCTAATACCACCCTCATCCATGGCCTTCCGTGGTCATTTGAGACTTGTACCAGCTTTCCATGGCTTCTATGTGTATGGTTCTGTGGTTTCATGACCAGATTTCGAAGGAGTTTGGTCCAATCCTTGCTAGACTGGTGTTCATGGCCTTTCTCCAGCCAGCCACGACCTTTTCCGGCCATTTATGGCCTTTCGAGGCGGGTCCTTGACCTTTTCTGGTTAGATCATTAACCTTCGAGGCCCTTCTCATTTCTTTTGGGTTTTCTGAAACCCTAATCTCTAAGACCTTTCCATTTCTTTCAGATATACTTTAGATTTGTACTTGCTATGAGTGTTTTAAGTGTTTGCTCAAAAGTTTCGCTTTCTTTCAAAAACGACCCTTCATCTTCTCCGATTAGGGTTTTTCCTTTAAATTTTGTTTTCAAAGATCTCTTATTTTAACGTATTTCTGATTTCGCAATGGTTTTGTTCATGGTATTCTTCTATTTGAATTAGCATGTTGAAAACACTAATTTCTTTTGGGTTGCATTCGAGTTCTGAAGCTGTTCGTTAGATGTGTACTTATTTGATTAAGTGCTCATTTGACTTATTTGTTTATCATCTTCTAAAATCGATTATTGTTGAAAACCCTAGGTCTTCTTGGTCTAAAATTGTTTGTTTGAGTACTGCACTTGATTCGACTAAAGTTCTTTGTTTCTGACTCTCTCTTCTTTATGTGACTTATCTGATTCCGAGTTTTGCTATCTTTTAACTTGACCTTTGTTGAAACCCTAACTTTTCAAAAAGGTTTCCTCACCTGTTACTATGTGACCTTTAATTGTTTGACTCTCTTCTTCACTTTGGCTATATGTGTGAGCCTTGACTATCTATTGAATCCTATGTTTATGGCTACTACTGTTGTATGTTGTTTCTTTTGCCAATGTGCTTGGCCTCATATGTCTAAGGCCTTCTGTTCACTCTGTTTATATACTAAAGTGCAAAAGCATGTTTCTTCTTTGATTGACCCTAATCGTGTGACTGATTTCAAAGCTTTTTTTATGAACCTTAATTTCACTCGCCTATTTAGAATTGATTAATTCTTTTCCCTTTACTGTAATATTTAGCTCGCAGAATTCTTTCAGAAAATAAGTATTTTTCTGTACTTAGACTTGATTACTTACTTAATGATTGTACTACTCCTTTTATGGCAATAATCAGTCTGTCTCAAAACTTATTTCAATCCTTATGTGAATCTGTTACTACCCGTTAAACAGTGATTCCTTAATTAAAGGGAATCACTTGTATAATTGATTCTCACTGCTGATTGTTTCCATATTTGTATTAAAACTTTACTTATTACCTTACTTATTACTCATTTTCAAAAACTTTAAATACCCTGCACCCCTCTGCTTTCAAAGGGGACACGAAAAAGAACCACTTGAGTTTAGGACACACACTTCACTCAAAAACTCTCTCTCTTTTCATTGTTACTACTTGTATTGCTGCCTTGTCTAGCCGACTGAAAACCAAGGCTCGGCCGTGAAAATTTGCTTACTTTTCTGCATTTGCTCCTTTACTGGTATGTTCTAATTAATCTTCAAGCATCAAAAACAATATGTTTCTTTACTATTGCCTTCACTCTTGCCTATTTCCTCATTGTGTTTAATCAGGTTTCATTCCTAAAGCATGCTGTAAATCAATGTGTCTTCTTTATGTATGAATTCTGTCAGTCATTTGATTATGTGATTATGACTTATGAATCCCAAACCCCCATATCCCACATGTGTTTGTATTCTCTAGTTGGTTTGAGGGTATGTCAGCATTAGACATTTTTGTGCATGACCCAAACCTGACCCTCCCTAGGGTCATATGCTTCATATCCCCTCTATGTGTTGTGTTCTCTGGCTGGTTTACGGACATACCAGCACCATCTATTGTTGTGCATATCCAAACCTAACCCTTTCCTAGGGTCCTATGCTCCCTGTAATGTATTCCCAAAACCCTGACCCGTTGTGCAAAAATGTTGATTCTGTGTAGTGTTAGATTTACTACTACTATTTTTTCCAATTACCCTTTACCCTTTACTATTCCCAATTCAGTTTTAAATCTTTGTTTTTGCACTTCCGCTATACTCTTAGACTTAGGTTCTGCCCCTCTTGTGTGAGCCTTGCCTTGGGACCCATGAGCTCCCTCTGAACCTAGACACATAAGGATTGGCCCTTCCACACTGCAGTAATCTCTATCTGGTTATGCAAACTTGGGTGTAAGCACTGCCCAGGGTCCCTTGAGAGCCTTAGGGAACTTTGACACACCCAGGTCTGAGAAAGGCTTTGAAACCAATGGCATTTGAGGTTTTGTGTTCCACAACTCAGAGAGGAAGTCAGAATCAGGCTTCCTATGGTTGTAACTTCTTATTTTAAATTTTTTTTTATGTAATTCAGCAATTGATCTGTAATAATTTGTAGTCAAATATTGGGGTTGGTTAGTTAAAAGGGCTTGGTAATTATGCATGTTTAGCTATTAGAAGGGTAGAGAACATGTCTGTAGGACTTGTTTTAAATTCTGCATGTTTTGATCCTACATTTAGATAACATGCCTATAGTACCTGTTTTAAATTCTACATTTAGATAACATTCTTATAGGATTTATCTTAAATTCCGCATGTTTATTACCAGACTTAGACACCATACTCGTAGGATCTAAATGGTTACAATTATACATCGTGCCTGTTTCATTTCATGTTCGACTAGATATCATGTCTATAGGAATTAAATTTAGTGATAATAGATACCATGTCTATAGGATCTGAAACAAGTCTAATTTAAAATCAGTTCAACTCATTCTATTCTGAACCTTTTTAAAAAAAAAAAACAACTCTCTCTCTTCTTATCAATACGGTTTAGAAAGCATGTCTATAGGATCTCAAATCGTTTATTTAGAATTGATACTGCTTTGTCACGTTCTGAATCTGTAATAGATATCATGCTCATAGGATATCATCAATACACTTAGGCAGTCCTTAGGTAATAACAATAAAGACCGAACCCGCCTTTGATAATCAGTAATTGCTACAACCAGTAGGCAGGCCTGATTCGGACTTCTTATTTGAGTTATGTAATAAATTGGTCTGCTTCAACAACTAAAACACCCCCTCTCTTAGGATTTTAAATTCTGACCTTAAATGTGTTTTAAGTCATGCTACTTATGTGCTTTACTTGAGGAGGTATATCTGAGCCTCTTAATTGTTTATATGTCTCCCCCAATATGCAGTCCTATATGTTCTTGTTTGTCGCTTAGTATTTTTCCTTTAAACTTGAGAGTCAGCCTAGAACCTCCTTCTAATAAGTATAGTTGTCCTAAATTCCTCCGGGACTGATAGGAATGACACGGGTAATAGCATGCAATAGAGGTCGAGACAAACCCGTGCTTTAATACCTTAACGGGGAGGGAAGGGTAGATATGGATATGATGACCGGTACGCTAATACCACGTGTAGCCCCTCTTTAGAGGAGTGATTACCAGATATTGGATTGATGTGATCCATATTATGAATAAACCTAGGATCCTTCTTGTATTCGTCAGCGTGTTTAGTTATAACTCTTTCAAAATTTTGTTTTATTTTATCATCCCAAACATTTATGTATTCAAAATCTCCTCTTATTTGAGCCTTATTTGTTTACTTGCTAATTGCACAAATTCACAAAGAACTATCTAGCCGGGAACCACACTAGTGGATCCTGAGGGGTGCATAACACCTTCCCCTTGGGATGATTTCAAGCCCTTACCCTATCTCTGGTTATAAATAAATGTAGTTGTAGTTGAACCTTATAGGTGTCCTAATGCACCCTAAATCATTAGGTGGCGACTCTTCAAAATGCAAACCCAGTTCCCAAAAGGAATGAGTTGTCCTATGCCCAAAATGTCATAAACCCGATTTTCCGATGCAAAGAGGGAAAAAGGGGGCGCGACAGCATGGCGACTCTGCTGGGGATTTTTAGGCTTTTACCATTTCAGATTATCGTTGTGAATTTGTACCTTTGTCTATGTGCGATTATCTGTTTATTTACTTTAAGCATTAATTTCTTCTTTAGAAGCAAAACTAACATGTCTTTATTGTTTTCTTTCCTCTATTGCTTTAAATTATGAAACTGCTGTATTTGTCGCTTCCTTAATGTGCAAATACATGTCAACATGATATCTTTTTAATTATTGCATAATCATTCTCAACATCATACTCCACTCGTGCCAAAAAAAATACAATAGCAACGCTTATAATGAGTGGTTGCGCTCTTCCTATGTCATTACCCCCTAAATTCGGAAAGGCATATTTGCGGTAAAACTAGTCGATCAGCGATGCAGTCGACAGTTCCGAGCTTTCCCCCTTGAGTTGTTCGCTCAAGGATACCAGTCTAAAACCCTATAGAAACCTTACTCTGTTTAAAATATGTATGCATCATGGTCAAACCTAGCCGGGTCAGTTATGGTGTCCACATAATGACCCTTTAAGATAGCCTTGTCCAAAAGTCCACTGGGTTGCCCTAAACCCAAACGGACATCATCACGTTCTGTGCATTTATTTAGAGAACTAAATGCCTCATGCTAATTGTTGATCTTAAATAGTCTAGTCTGGTGGGGGTAGGGTCTAACCCTTCTATTTTGCTGATAATGAGGCACGAAATCCCCAGATTTGACATGGTTACCAATATCCACCCAAGACTGCTAAGCTGGTGCAAAGTCTTCACTCTAGTGATCAAACTCTCGTCCGAAAATATCTAGGAAATCTACCTTCCCTCCTGGAGATCCAACCCAATAACAAGATCATAGAAGCTGCCGCACTGTTTTGGGATTGTGAAAGGGGTGTGTTCCGTTTTGGGGACATTGAAATGACACCCTTGCTAGAGGAGATAGGAGGATTGGCTGGTCTAGTATAGGAAACTCCGGGTTCGTTAATGCCTGAGAACCACAAAGGTAGGGGCTTCATTAAAATGATGGGGTTGAAGAAGAATCTAGAATTAGTATGCTTGAAGGATTCATACATTCCTTTTGATTTCATGTATGAAAGGTACGGTCACAGCAAATCTTACCGTACCTACTCTGGCGAGTTTGCCATCACATCTTTGGGACACATCCATTGCAGAGTTTTCATCTCTATATTTTGCTTCCTGGGTCTGACTGTATTCCCGACAAAGAAAGGCAGAGTTCATACTAGGCTAGCTATGGTAACCAAAACCAAAATGGAAGGGATTGATGGGCAGGCGTTCAGCATCGTACCCATGATTATTGCAGACATATATCGAGCCTTGGAGAAGTGTCAGCGAGAAGCAAAACACTTTGAAGGTTGCAATCTATTACTCCAACTCTAGCTCATGGAACATCTCCAAAGAGGCGAATATCGACAAGAAATCCGACGTAGGGATTGGGATGATCACATTGTTTTTCATCACTCAATGCAAATGAATTACATCCCCGACATGTTCGCTCAGCAAGAGGATGCTAAAGGATGGGTTGAGCTATTTGATAATTTGACCGAGGAGCAAATTCAATGGATGTTCGAATGGTTTCCAACGGAGGAGTTCATCGCCCGATCACGAGATGCACCTTTCCTGATATTGATTGGTCTCAGGGGGACACACCCTTACGTCCTGCTTCGGGTTATAAGGCAAGCTGGTAGGAAGCAGGTTATACCTAGGGTTGACAAGATGAGCCATTTCCTAGCTAATTTCCAGAATGATGATAGTCCTTACAAGTGCCATGCACGTCATATGTGGCACTGCAAGATCATAATGGGAAGAGATACCATCGAGCCAGACATGTATCATGTTGGCTGCGCTCCTTTCTATTCAGGTTGGTTGGAAGACAATCATGATGGTCTGGGCCAGCCAGGATTTGCTCGAGGTCACAGGATTATAGATGAAAGGGACGAGGCACAGGTCAAATACAACCAATTGCACAAAAGAATCCGGGAGTACGAAAGCGAGCACCACGAGATATAAGAATCTAACCAGAAGCTAGTTGAGGAATGGAAGGACATGGCTCTCAGTGACAACAAGCGACTGGGATACTTGGAGTGAGGCACAGTGGAGTTAGAGAGAAAGTTTCTCAAGAGGGTCGAAGACTACCAAAATGCTGAAGGAACCGAAGGAGGATATCTGGCCAGAGCCTACCTATTGCTGGGACTTCGTGAGTTGGGGAAGCTGTTCGACGGAGCTAAGGATGCCGAATCTGGGTCCTTTTAGGACCAAATAGATAGGAGTTTATCTTTTCGCTTTATAAAATATAATAAGGCCAATGGCCATTAGTGATTTTATTTACTGTTTATGTAGTGTCGATTTAGGATTCGTCTATTTTTTATCGATAAAATGAGGAATATAGCATTCCAGGTTCCCCAAATCAACTTGTCGCTAGGCGTACCTCGAGCACAACGAGGTTCCCAAATTAGGACACGTCTTAAACTCCTGCACTATGTGTTTAAATATTGTAATACTTTTTATAATTCTCGCTAACTTGGTTACCTTTTTGTTTTTTTATTCCCCTTACCAAAGGTTAGTTCGTGCACTCTGGAAACATCATCCTATTCCACGAGATCCAGGGGCCCTCCACCCACTCCTCTTCTTAGTGCTGTCAAAAACAAGAACAAAGGCAAGACGGAAGATTTGAACAACGTCAGAAAGGTGAATTCAACTTAACGGGTAGAAGCCACTAATGGTCATGGTACTCAGGTTCCTAAGGAAAATGTATCCCAACTTGAACAGAAATTGCTAAATTTCCAAGAAGAGCTCGACCAGGTTCGGAATCTAGAAAGCTTGTCATTTTACCTCAGCACCTCAGATATCACCTTTCCCAATACTCAAAACCCTACACCACCTCAAAACATCCCTAAGCAACAGAATCATCCTGCTCCTCATACTATTCCAGCAAAGACCCAATGCAACACCTACCATACCTCAAACAACACCCTGTTACTCATCCCAGAACTCCAAAACTCCACAAATGACCACTTCCCCGCCCACCATAACACCCCCATCTACGTGGAGACCATGCCACACTCCACCCAACCCGTCTCAAGAACACCCGAGTCTGATGATCAAGACTTGCTCATCAGGAACTTGGCTGAGGAACTTAAGAAATTGATTTGTCGGATTCAGGGCGTTGAAGGAAATAAGGGAATTGAGGGGCTGAACTATGAAGATCTTTGCATACAGCCCAATGTCGAACTGCCCAAGGGGTACAAATCTCCCAAGTTCGAGATGTTTGACGGTACAGGTGATCCAAGGGTCCATTCGAGGACGTATTGTGACAAGCTGGTTGGAGTAGGAAAAGACGAGAGAATCCGCATGAAGCTATTCATGAGGAGTCTGAAAGGAGATGCGCTGTCATGGTACATCAGCCAATATCCAAAGAAGTGGTCAAGCTGGGTAGGCATGGCGTCCGACTTTATGGACATGTTCGGGTTTAACATAAAGAATGCGCCGGATGTGTTTTATATTCAGAATCTAAAGAAGAAGCCTACAGAAACATTGCGCGAGTATGCTACTCGCTGGAGGTCCAAAGATGCTAAGGTCAGACCTGCCTTAGAGGAGGAACAGATGAACAAATTCATTGTCCGGACCCAAGATCGGCAATACTATGAACGACTAATGATGATCGAGAGCCACAAATTTTCCGACATTATCAAATTGGGTGAAAAGATTGAAGAGGGTATCAAAAGCGGTACGGTTTACAAACTTCGAGGCCTTGCAAGCTACAAATAAGGCTATGCAGTCCGGTGGGGTGTCCAAGAAAAGGGATGTAGGAGCTGTGATGGTTGCACAAAGAACCAAATCTCCTATCAAAAACCAAACTTACCCAACACCTCCACTCACATATCAACCCACTCCAAACTACAAGCACCCTCACCCTCCTATCAAGCTCCACCACCTACTTATCAATCACCTCCGCCTCCCACATATCAGCCCACTTTGCCCAGATATTCCCAACCCGCACATGTCTACCAAACCTACAATACTCAACCATCCCACTATCAATCACCTCTTACACGTCAGAACTTCCCTAGGCCCCGACAAAATTTTGATCGCAGGCCTCCCAAACAATATACAACCATTGCTGAACCTATTTACCAGTTGTACGAGAGACTCAAAGCTGATGGTTATGTCACCCCGATCCCTGCTACCACTCCTGAGAACCCTTCTTAGTAGGTTAACCCAAACAAATCCTGTGCATACCACTCCGGCATAAAAAGATACACCATTGACGAATGTCGTTCTTTGAAAGACAAGATCGAGTCTCTGATCGATAATAAGGTTATTATGGCAAAGGAACCCGCTCAAAATGTCCGCAACAACCCTCTACCAGACCATAAAGGTGGGGGTATTCACATGATTGAAGTAGAGGATGATTGGGATCTCGAGGGTTCCATCGGGTTGATTGCAAAAGGCGATGATCCAAAGAAACCAGCAGTTACTCTCAACCCCATCATAGTCCAGATACAACCATCTGAGGTCACTGAGGTAGATGTGTCCATCCCTCTTGAGTTTGAAGCAGCGCCATCAGCAAAAGCACCAGCACCATTTGAGGTTGCAGTTTTGCCACTCAAAGAAAATGTCCCATTCGAAGTAAAGGTGGCCGCACCGATCCAAGTGGCAATTTCCACCATGCCATCCTTCCATACAAAAGCTATACCCTGGGATTACACAACCGAGGCTAGGAGGAAAGGCAAGGTCAGGTTTGAAGAGACTGTTACAGCATAGGGTATGACAAGAACTGGGAGAGTATAAACCCCTGAATACCTAGCTGAGTCTAGCAAGCAGGCCTCCAACCGGCCACCCATCATTGAGACAGGTCTAGAGGACCTTTGGAGGAAAATATAGGCCAAAGAGTATTAGGTCATCGACCAGTTGAACAAAACACCAGCACAGATATCCATCCTCTCACTGTTGCAGAATTCCAAGACACATAAAAATGCTCTATTGAAGGTGCTGAGTGAAGCCCACGTACCAAGCAACATCACTGGCGGGGAAATGGCTAATATGGTGGGACAAGTATTAGAAAGCCATAAAATCACCTTCTATGAAGACGAGCTACCACCTGAAGGGCAGGGTCACAAAAAAGCCTTGCATATCACCGTGCAATGCGAAGACTATTTCATCACCAGAATCCTGGTCGACGGGGTTTCCGGCCTTAACATCTGTCCTCTGGTAACACTCAAGAAGTTGGGCAAAGGGTGCATGATATAAAAGAAGGAGCAATCAACGTGAAAGCCTTTGATGGGTCTCAGAGGTCCACTCGGTGAGATTAGCATGTGTCTGTAGATGGGACCAACCTGGTTCGAGGTTGATTTTCATGTAATAGATGTGCCCGTGTCCTACAACTTGCTGCTAGGACGGCCATGGATTCACGCTGCTGGGGCCGTAGCATCAACACTGCACCAGGCAGTAAAGTTCGAATGGAATCACCAGGAGGTGATCATTGTCGGCGACAGTAGCAACCCCATATACAGTCGTCAGACCATTCAAATAATCGGAGGGAGGAGAAAGCTAGGCGGAGGGACCTACCACCACATCGAGCGGGTCAATGCTGTCGACAAAGACAAATGGTGGGATAAAATCGAGAGTTTATTGAATTGGAGTGGGTACAGGCCCGACAAAGGACTCGGCAAAAACCTCTAAGGAATCGCTAAATCCATAACAATCAAGAAACATGGCACCACTTTTGGCTTGGGGTACGGATACACCTGGGAAGAGTTCAACAACTGGTCGCCACCATGGCGCGGTCCTTACTACCCACTAGAGCAGCTGATACCGCATTTGGAGTAGACTTTCCAACAGGCTAATGTCGTCTATGGGACGGACGAAGAAGAAACGCTCGCAGCAGTGAAAACTTGTTTTTAGTGGACAATGATATGGATTGTTGTGTTATTCTTGAGGAGGAGGGGGAGGAAGGACCTTCCATACAGGCTGTAAGAAGAGGAGCACACCTCAATAACTGGACTATCAGGACAACCAGAGCCCGGCGAGCCTCGGGCTTTACTGTTACTTATCTTAATGAACCAATGACTGTGACATGCAATGAGACAACGCAACAAACAGACATTGATTCAGAGGAAGATGAAATACCAGAAGAGATTGTCAAAGAAGTGGAGAACTTTGAGAATAAACCTAAGTCTAACCTGGACAAGACAGAAATTCTTAACCTGGGAAATGCAGAAAATGTCAACCGATCCGACATGCAGTAAAGAAGGAATACACAGAATTTCTAACGGAATATGAGGACATATTCGCCTGGTTGTATGATGACATGACCGGTCTGAGTACGTCTATTGTAGCTCACAGACTGCCAACCGATCTGACATGTCTGCCGGTAAAGCAAAAACTCAGAAAATTCAAGCCCGATATGAGTTTGAAAATCAAGAAAAAGTCACTAAGCAAGTCAAAGCTAAGGTTCTCGGGGTAGTGGAATACCGATATGGTTAGACAACATCGTTCCAGTGCCAATGAAGGATGGGAAGGTCAGAGTCTGTGTTGACTACCGGGATCTCAATCGGGCAAGTTCGAAAGACGACTTCCCTTTGCCGAATATACACATCTTGATTGACAACTATGCCAAGCATGAGCTACAGTCATTCGTGGATTGTTTCGCTGGTTACCATCAGATCTGGATGGATGAATAAGATGCTAAGAAAATGACTTTCATTATGCCATGGGAATATATTATTACAAGATGATGCTATTCGGCCTGAAGAATGCAAGGGCCACCTACATGAGGGCCATGACTACCATTTTCCATGATATGATACACAAGGATATAGAGGTATATGTGGATGACATTATCATCAAATCCAAGAAAGCCGGTGACCACATACAAGATCCGAGGAAGTTTTTCAACAGATTATGGAGGTGCAACCTGAAACTAAACCCCGCAAAGTGTGCATTTAGGGTTCCTACTGGGAAGTTTCTTGGGATTATTGTGAGTCGTCGGGGAATAGAACTGGATCCATCAAAAGTCAAAGCCATTCAAAAACTACCACCGCTAAAGAACAAGAAGGACGTGATGAGTTTCCTGGGAAGACTCAACTACATCAGCCGGTTCTTGGCACAGTCTACAGTCATCTGTGAGACAATCTTTAATATGTTGAAAAAGGACGCTGCTACCAACTAGACTGTTGTCTGCCAAAAAGCCTTCGATAGAATCAAGGAATACCTGTCAACACCACCAGTCTTGGTCCCGCCTGAGCCAGGTAGACCCTTATTACTCTACCTTGCGGTGTTGGATGGTGCTTTTGGTTGCGTTCTGGGGCAACATGATGAAACAGTAAGAAAGGAACAAGCCATCTATTATTTCAGCAAGAAGTACACCCCGTACGATGCCCGATATTCTCTTTTGGAGCGCACCCGATGTGCTTTGACTTTGGTGGCTCAGAAGCTAAGGCATTACTTCTGTGCCTATACAACATATCTCATATCAAGGATGGATCCTTTAAAGTACATCTTTCAAAATCCCATGCCCACTGGCAAGCTAGCCAAGTGGCAAATCCTGTTTAGTGAGTTGGACATTGTCTAAGTAACTCTGAAAGCGGTCAAGGGACAAGCACTGGAAGATCACCTCGCTGAGAATCCCGTGGATGGAGAATACTAACCCCTGAAAACGTATTTTCCTGATGAAGAGGTATCATTCGTAGGAGAAGATATTGTAGAGTCCTATGATGGTTGGAGAATGTTCTTCGATGGAGCAGCAAACTTCAAAGGAGTTGGCATAGGAGCAATCTTGGTCTTAGAAACCGGTCAACATTATCCAGTGTTCGCCAAGCTTAGGTTTCCCTGCACCAACAACATGGCTGAATACGAAGCTTACATCTTAGGGCTTAAAATGGCCATTGACATGAACATTCAAGAGCTGCTAGTAGTGGAAGATTCAGACTTACTTATACATCAAGTATGAGAAGAATGGGCAACCAAGAACTCCAAGATACTCCCGTATCTGCATCATGTACAGGAATTGAGAAAGAGGTTCACGAAGGCAGAATTCCGACATGTTCCCAGGATCCAGAATGAATTCTCCTATGCATTGGCTACCCTATCATCCATGATACAGCATCCCGATAAGAATTTCTTCGACCCCATCCTGGTGAAAATTCATAATCAGCCAGCTTACCGTGCCCATGTGGAAGATGAGGAAGACGTAAAACCTTGGTTCCATGATATCAAGGAATATTTGACAAAGGGAGAGTATTCGGAGCATGCCAATCATACTCAGAAGCGCACACTTCGGAGATTGTCTAACAACATCTTTCACAGTGGAGGAATCCTATATAGGAGGACTCCTAATTTGGGATTATTAAGGTGTGTTGACGCAAAGGAAGCATCCAAGCTACTAGAGGAAATTCATGCTGGGACCTGCTGTCCATATATCAACGGTTTTGTCTTAGCGAAGAAGATACTCTAGGCTGGTTACTTTTGGATGACTATGGAAACAGACTGCATCTAGTATGTCCGAAAATGCCACCGATGTCAAATACATGCAGACATGATAAGGGTGCCTCCAAATGAGCTTAATGCAACAAGCTCACCATGGCCGTTCGCCGCCTGGGAATGGACATTATTGGACCAGCTGAGCATGCTGCTTCCAGCGGACACAGGTTCATCCTAGTAGCAATCGACTATTTCACCAAGTGGGTCGAAGCAGCATCTTATAGAGCAGTAACTAAGTATGTCGTGGCAGACTTCATCCGCGATCGCATTGTTTGTCGATTCGGTATCCTAGAGTCGATCATCACTGATAATGTCTCCAATCTCAACAGTGACCTAATGAGAGGTATGTGTGAAACTTTCAAGATCAGTCACAAGAATTCCACGGCATACAGGCCTCAAATGAATGGATCTGTGGAAGCCGACAACAAGAATATCAAGAAGATATGAGGAAATGATAGAAAACATAAAACAGTCGCCACAAGAAGTTGGCATTTGCTCTATTGGGGTATCGCACCACAAGTCGCACACTCGGACCGGGCCAACCCCATATATGTCTGGTTTATGTGTAATTTACTTTCTACTTACTTAAAGTATACTTACTTTACT
>NW_017670617.1:71567-78786 GCF_001879085.1 Nicotiana attenuata
CCCCCCCAGAAATTGGAAACTAGGGTGCAACAGTCAGAAACATCAACCCATTAAACTGGGGCGGAATTTTGAGGAGGAGGGTCCATAGCAAGAGAGGTTGCAATGTCATAAACCACGTCACAGTCGTCGGCTCATCTAAAAAGTTATTCTTAATTATATACTGATGTCATATTTTTACGAAATCATGCAATTTTATTACTGAAATTGCCTTGTTTAGCAACGCTACCCCAATGATACATACAGTATCACAAGATCAAAGCCGAACAGGTCAAGCAGAGCCAGTGGGGATACGAACTAACCTCCCCCCTTTTACAAAACTCACGATTTTTCTTTGGATGCAGGCACTTGGATTACGAAATCATCAAACATACCATACACTCACGAGACAAACATTGTTCAGGAATACAACTCTCAAGACCGCTGCACTTACCCACATTTTCTATACAACTCGCAATCTACTACCAGCTAAGAAAGCTCCGTTACCATTTGTCATTTTATTTCTTGCATAAGGCTACTATTCCGCCTTCTGAGACTAATCGCTGTCTCCATCTACTTTTCTCCATTCCATAAGGCGACCATTCTGCCTTCTAAGGTTATGCTCTACCTCTATCTGCATCTGCATTTCATAAGGCTACCATTCTGCCTTCCAACTTGCATAAGGCTACTATTCTGCCTTCTGAGGTTAAGCACTACCTATATCTGCATCTGCATTGCATAGGGCTACTATTCCGCCTTCCGAGACTAAACGCTGTCTCCATCTGCATTTTTGCATTGCATAAGGCTACTATTCTGCCTACCGAGGTTAAGCTCTACCTCTATCTGCATCTGCATTGCATTAGGCTACTATTCTACCTTTCGAGACTAAACGTTGTCTCCATACACATTGCATGGCTAAAAGATCGCCACATACCACACCTACATGGCTGAAGGATCGCCACATACTACATTGCATGGCTGAAGATCGCCTCATACTGCATCTGTATGGCTGAAAGAACGCCTCATACTATATTGGATAGCTGAAAGATCGCCTCATACTGCATCTACATAGCTGAAAGATCTCCACATACTGCATTGCATGGCTTAATGATCGCCTCATACTACATTGCATGGCCGAAAGATCGCCACATACTGCATCTCATGGGCTAAAAGATCGCCACATACCGCATCTGCACGGCTAAAAGATCGCCACATACTGCATCTGCATGGCTGAAAGATCTCCACATACTGCATCTGCATGGCTGAAAGATTGCCTCATACTGCATCTGCATGGGCTGAAAGATCGCCACATACCACATCTGCATGGCTGAAAGATCGCCACATACTGCATCTCATGGGCTAAAAGATCGCCACATACTACATTGCACGACTGAAAGATCGCCAGATACTGCATTTCATGCGCTGAAAGATCGCCAAATTATCTAAATGCGTCATCGTTCGGAGGCACCATCTTCATAGCCCGAGAACACTATGTCATGGCCTGAGGACCCCCTTTAATCTTTTGCATATCATTATTCAAAGGCATCATGGTTCGGAGGAAACATCCTCAAAGCCCGAGAGCATCATTTCATGGCCTGCAAATCCTTTATGGAGCGCTTCATGGTGCAGGACATCATGGTCTAAGGACGTCATCCTAACCGTCCGAAGACAACATTCATGGTCCGACGGGAACTTGCATCATGTCTAAATTTACGCACAATATATGCTTGTATTATTTCTTATTTGCAGGTAAAAACGGCAAGCAACAGCCGTCCTGGTAGGAGCCCGCTCAAGTTCCCGCAGCCACATAAAACCTAACAATTCCAGTAAGCCATTCACTCGACCATCGCGAAATATTGCATCCGTTCTTGGAAAATACCCGTCGGCATACTCCGCCGACGGATCCCAGGCTATATACGGCCTGATTCCTGTAAAACCAGGGATATTTAGGCAGCGCAGAAGCCAAGGTGCAGCCTGAACCTCTTCAAACCGTTACGCTCCGTCAAAATTGGCCATCATATCTTTACCCGAAAACTCTTTCATCCTTCCCGGGTAAAAAGGGGCAGCTATTGACGCCCAATTTTTCCCTATATATTTTTAATATGCAAAATACCTTTAAAATAACATATTCATTCATATATAAGCATGTCTAAATTTTTTATTATTTTTCCCTAATTTTTAAAGGCTCTTAATCAAGTTATTTCCCTATTTTTTCCATAAAAATACCAATAATAATTCCCAAAATTATCGTTTTTGGTAGTTCATTTATTGGACTTTCATATTTATGCTGAAATATAGCTAAGATCATTTTTGCATATTTTTTACAAATTAAGTTAGTATTTTTAAAGCTAAATTGCATATAATTGTAATATTAGCCTCTTTCACGATTTAATTGTGTTTTATATTCATAAAATTAAGTCCTGTATTTTTAAATTGTTAATTATATGCTATAAATCATTTTTGTGCTTTCAATTTATTTCCAGAAATTAGTTTACTATTTTTATAATTTTAAAAGGGGAAAATTGGCTATTTAAATAATAGCCCAATTTCGTTTCAATTATAGCCTAATTTGAATCCCAAATCGGACCCAATTTCGTTTAAACCTGACCCTTAACCTAACTAATCCTACACAAACCCGGATCCCCACCTAACCCCTTTAATCCCAGCCGTTGATCATTTATATCAACGGCCACCGGCTGCCCTTTCCTTTTTAATTCCAAACGACCCCTTACCCTACTTCATTTCTCACCTATCGCCGCCCTTGAATTCCCCTTCTCTCTCAACTCCCTCTGAAACTCTCATGAACCCTAGCCACCGCCCTCTCACCCCACCCTAATACCACCCTAATCCATGGCCTTCCGTGGTCATTTGAGACCTGTACCAGCTTTACATGGCTTCTATGTGATTGGTTCTTTGGTCTCATGACCAGATTTTGAAGGAGTTTGGTCCAGTCCTTGCTCGTCTAGTGTTCATGGCCTTTCTCCGGCCAGCCACGAGCTTTTTCGGCCATTTATGGCCTTTCGAGGCGGGTCCTTGACCTTTTCTGGTTAGATCGTTAACCTTCGAGGCCTTTCTCATTTCTTTTGGGTTTTCCGAAACCCTAATCTCTATGACCTTTCGATTTCTTTAAGATTTACTTTAGATCTGTACTTGCTATGAGTGTTTTAAGTGTTTGCTCGAAAGTTTTTAAACTTTCATTCAAAAACGAACCTTCATCTTCTCTGATTAGGGGTTTCCTTTAAATTTACTTTTCAAGGATCTCTGATTTTAACGTATTTCTGATTTCGCTATGGCTTTGTTCATGGTATTCTTCTATCTGAGTTAGCATGTTGAAAACCCTAATTTCTTTTGGGTTGCATTCGAGTTCTGAAGTTGTTCGTTAGATGTGTACTTATTTGATTAAGTGCTTGTTTGACTTATTTGTTTATCATAATCGATTATTGTTGAAAACCCTAGGTCTTCTTGGTTTGAAATTGTTTGTTTGAGTACTTCACTTGATTCGACTAATGTTCTTTGTTTCTGACTCTCTCTTCTTTATGTGACTTATCTGATTCCGAGTTTTGCTATCTCTTAACTCGACCTTTGTTGAAATCCTAACTTTTCAAAAAGGTTTCTGTATAGGGTCAAATTTGACCCTCAGTATCTCTACGCCAGTAGGTACGCCCAATGAGTGTACACTGACTAAACGTAGCGGGTACGACTCGGCCGTGAGGACCAAAGCGACGTCGTTTAGAACTCAGGTCTACACTAGGGAGACGTTACCTATCTCTGTAACTTTTTGATTCTTTCGAGGAAGGTCTCCTATTATATAAAGGGGACCTCCACATTGTAAAGGGATCAGCTGATCTAATACAACTCTCTCCTTTTCTGTCTTTCTCTCTCTATATCTCTACTTCTGACGAAAATATCTTATGAACATACATTATCATTTTTGCAACACTAGATCTACAACAATATTATCATCTTTGCATCTCTAGGTTTATTATATTTGATTACGATTTACCCCTTCTCTATTTTTTGATTGTTTTTATCGCTTACAAAGTATATCGTTAACTTTTGAGCCAAACAATTTGGGGCCGTCTGTGGGGATTTCGAGAATCAAAACCATAGTATCCACCTAGAGATCAACCCACCACCACTCTCTACCCCACTCAAAAACAGGAAATGGCCGAAAACAACACTAGATCGAAAGCCATATTGGGTGTCACTACCAATCTCCTAGGCCCTCTCAACGAGGCCTGTGACGATGGCATCCTGAATGAAACCCCAAGCATCACACCAGATGCAGAGATCTCACCTTCCCCATCCGAAGGTCTGACGATCTTACACAAAGGAGCTTCCACATCTACAGCCACGGAAGCGCCCTCAGCGGTCAAAGAGCTACTGGAAAGATGGCTAACAAGCGCTCTAAGTGGCTTGGTTGAAAGGCCACCGCAAAATAACGTCGGATGTACACCAACGGTAGGTACCATTGCGGCAGTGGGTGAACCAGAAATTACGCTGGTAAACAACAGACCCATCGAGACACAAACCAACGATGGCATGCTAACAGCCATCTTAAAGAAGATGGAATAGAAAATGAAAATGAGGCGCTCCGCGGTCAGAAAAGGAACATCATGAGAGGGTGACAAGATCCCCGGTGCTCCCAAGTTGCTACCAAAACGCGACGTAGGAAGGTTCGTCGAACAACCATACACCGAAGAAGCTGCTCCTCACTCCACCCCAAAAACCTTCAAAATGCCACCATACCTGAGGGTATATGACGGAACCACCGATCCCGAGGATCATCCGATCCACTACGTCACTGTTGTGAAAGGCAACGACCTATCAAAAGAACAGGTACCGTCGGTACTACTGAAGAAGTTTGGCGAGACGTTGACAGGAGGGGCCTTAACATGGTACTCTCAGCTACCGGCTAAAGCAATATCAACATTCGAGGAAATGGCAGATAAATTCGTCACAGCCCATGTAGGCGCGAAGAAAGCAGAAGCCAGGGTCAACGACATCTTCGCCATCAGGCAAAACGCAGGAGAGGGACTCAGGGACTTCCTGCAAGGTTTAACAGGGTAAGGATGAGCCTACCAAACGTATCGGAAGGTATGGCAGTCGCCGCTTTCCAGAACGGGCTAAACAGAAATGGTTCGAGGGCAACCAAGAAACTGCTGAGTCGCCTCATGAAATATCCCCCTACCACATGGGAAGAAATCCACAACGCTTACTGCGCCGAGGTACGAGCGGACGAGGATGATCTAAATGGGCCGACCCAACGGTTAACAGCGATACACTCGGAAACAAGGAGAGATCGACGGAACGAAGGACGACGAGAACAACTCCCTCGTTCCAACAGAGATCGACACCAGTCGTACACCAGATCCTCCCATCCTCCACCAAGGCATACAGACGCACTACAGCGACACGTCGCCCCACTGCGAAACGAAAGAGGTACGCCCCCTTTATTAACCGCCCATAACTTTTGTGTGTCTCCTTCAGAGATAGTGTACGCACCGGAGAAGCTAGGCACCAAGGTGCACTGGCCGCAAAAGATGAAATCAGACCCTGCCACAAGGAAATCAAACGCCCTGTGTGAGTTCCATCAGGAACGAGGACACAAAACCGAAGACTGCATCGGCCTACGGCAAGAAGTGGTCAGGATGCTGAACCAGGGATACCTAAGGGAGCTACTCAGTGACAAAGGAAAAATAAACTTTGCACGCGGACGGGAACAGTCCCACGGACCGCCAAAGCCGCCTTCCCCAGCGCGCACGATAAACATGATCGTCGGAGGCGGCGACGAGGCAGCGATCAATCACGTCAAACTCGCCACCACACACAGACTAAAGCGGACCATCGCCCATGAACGGTATGAGGACTTCGAAGATAGTATCACCTTCGATAAGTCTGATGCCGACGGTTTGTCTTTCCCTCATTATGATGCTTTAGTTATCACTTTACGTATAGCTGATACAGATGTTAAAAGAGTCATGATCGATGACGGAAGCAGCGCCTGTATTATCCACCCAAGGGTCCTCATACAAATAGGACTCGAGGATAAGGTAATACCACGCTGCATAACACTAACCGGTTTTAACAATGCAGTGGAACGGACGTCCGGAGAAATAGCACCGCCTGTCTTAGTAGGAGGAGTCACGCTGGAAACAACTTTCCACGTGATGAACCAAGAAACGGCGTACAACGTCATCATAGGATGCCCATGGATACACACCATGCGAGCGGTCCCTTCAAGCCACTACCAAGTGATCAAATTTCCTACCCCGTGGGGAGTATTCAGCATTCGAGGCGAGCCACGCACCGCACAAGAATGCTACAAAATAGCCCAAGACTGCGCCCACACCCAACAGATAAAGGGGGCGAGCGCGGAGGCATAGCAATTAGCCGTGTCGGGAACTAAGGTCAACCCGATAACGGACGTGATCAAAGACCCCGACATCGTGGAAGCCTGTAAAACAACGGTCGAAGACCTCGACCCAGTCCAATTGGACAAAATCGATCCTACGAAGAAAGCCTATATCGGGCAAAGTCTCGCCAACCCAAGTAAGTATTGTGAATTCTTAACTAACCATGCAGATTTGTTCGCCTTTTCCCATTCAGATATGCCGGGAATCCCGCGAGACATCGCCACCCACAAGCTGAATGTCGATCCATTACATCCGCCCGTGCGACAGATGAGGAGAAAATTCAACGCCGCTATCAATGAAGCGGTCGGTAAAGAAGTAGACGAGCTACTGGCCAACGGCTCCATCAGGGAATCAAAGTACCCCGAGTGGGTCGCCAACGTTGTCATGGTAAAAAAGAAGAACGGGAAGTGGAGAATGTGCGTAGATTTCACCGATCTGAACAAGGCATGCCCAAAAGATTCATTCCCACTACCCCACATCGACCAACTGATCGACGCCACTGCAGGACATGAACTACTGAGCTTCCTAGACGCCTACTCCGGCTACAATCAAATTATGATGGCCGAGGAGGACCAAGAGAAGACAACTTTCATCATCCACCAAGGGACTTACTGCTACAAAGTAATGCCCTTCGGGCTCAAAAATGCGGGGGCTACATACCAGAGACTAGTAACCAAAATGTTCAAAGAGCAGCTCGGTAAGACTATGGAAGTCTATATCGACGACATGCTGGTAAAGTCGACAAGAAAAGAGGACCACCTCGACCATCTGAAAGAAGCCTTCGAAATATTGAGAAAATACGGGATGAAACTGAACCCGAGAATGCG